>NC_134872.1:44513704-44668704 GCF_049852395.1 Peromyscus maniculatus bairdii | reverse complement strand
CATTGGAGGGCTCCTGTTGCAAATCACCCTCTGGAGCAATGAAAGGATCTTTCTACTAGCACTTGGAGGGGACCCGATCCGGTGTTGGTGTGGGCCCTGGGGGTCTGTTTGTGTCTTTCCACAGGACAATGAGGTCCCTCTTTGGGTTCCTGAGTGCTGTGTGCACCCTGTGGCTGCTGCCGAATCCCAACATTGCAGAGACCTATTGGGCCTTTGTGAAAAACTCTCCCCTTCTGATGCCAGTAGAGATTGAGAGCCCAGTACAGCCAGCCTTGGCAAGCATTAACGTAAGCCTAGGAACTGTAGCCATGTGGTTGGATTCTTCAGAAGGAAATGTACGGTAACTGCTTTTTCAAGAATGCTTGAGAACATGTCACCCAGGCACCTTGGAGATTAAAGGGTAACCCCATTATTTGGTAGTATGGTCACTGACCTCCATTTGTTAACAGTAGCATGCCAGCTAAGCCTTTTCATTTTCACAATCCTCTTCAAGCTGGTGTAGTACCTACTTTTCAGGAATGACTCTGTACAACATCTATTGGCCTCCTGAAATTCATCTAGTCTCCTTTAAAGATACCTTAGAATTTGTGAGCCTGAAATGTAGCCATTATGAGACCATTAGTTCTGCTCCTTGTTTGCTGTCTGTTTTGTTGTTGTTGTTGTTGTTGTTGTTGTTGTTTTGTGGCTCTTAATTGTTGTTTTTCAGAGCTGCCAGCTTAAGTAGTGCTGGGATCAAAAAAAATGGGCCTTGGTGGTTTGTGTGCCTGGAGTTGTGTCACTGCCAGTGGACCATGGCAGTAAGACACAGATGGTGCTCACATGCTCCAGAAGAGAATTTGACTTCACTGCAGCTGTTGTTGCTACTACAGCGGTAGCAGCCACCATTGCTACTGTTTCTGGTACTGCTATTTCACAGTTGGTTACTACAGCTGGTACAGTGGAGACCCTGAAAACAAAAGTAGCTACCACAGTTAATTATGATAAATTTAATTCAGCAGGATTATACATTTTGATTGGCTTTGAATGTTATAAAATTTACAAAAAAACAAGTTCCACTTATTTTTGGGAGTTCCACCTTACAAGGACTCAAATTTGCTGTAAGGTTCGTTAAGGAAGGTAATGGCTCAGTTGCCTTTAGCCTACTGGCTTTGGGTGGGTTAGGGCTTCGATTGGTCTTTTCTGTGTTGAACACACAGATTGCAAGCCCAGCACCACTTTGAGATCTTTGGCAGTCGTTAACCCTACAGCTCACACATGGTTAAGCCTGTATGATAATGAGTATTCAGTGATGGGCAATTTCTGGGGGGCAGTCACCAACCTAAGACAGAGAGCCTGTGTGGCCTGGGCAGGTGTCCCCATGACAGGTAAGGTGATGTGCTGGCATCCCTTGTAACCTAAGACAGAAGCTCATTTTTCTTTTTAGTAAGGGGGGAATCCTTTGGGCCCTGCCCCCCTCCACCGTTCCTTTGCTCACTGACCTTGATCAGGTGTCCTCTCTATGCTGATTCCCTGCCAGTTTCCTTCCTCCTAAAACAGCTTACCAGAGGTTCCTTGTTTGTGTATCTGGCTTTGGTGTAAACAGCTAGGATGCAAATATGTAAAACATCTGTATCGAACTTCTGCCCTCCAAGGTTCTCCCATTGTGCTGTAAGCCTGTATTTAAGGCCTCCTCCCTCCTTTAATAAATGGCATTTGGCATTATGCTGAGATGAATGGCCCACTGTCTTGTCTCTGTTTTTAATCCTCAGCCCCTTGCTGATATGGTGAACGGGTGGTAGCACAGGCGCTACAATTTATATTATTAATTTTAATTTTAACTTTTTTCATCATTGTAAACAAACCTTTTCTCTTTTTTTGTTTATTTACTTTTGTTTTTACATTCCAAAGTTTTCCCTCCCACCCCTCTTCCCAGTTCCTCCTCTCCTTCCCCCCTGTCCCATCCTCTCCTCCTCCACTGTTTCAGATACAGGCGAGCCTCCCATGGATATCAGCCAAGGTATGTCAAGCTGCAGTGAGACTAGGCACCTTCTCTTCTATTAAGGCTGGATGAAGAAATCCAGTAGAAGGAACGGGTACCAAAAGCAGGCAACACAATCAGAGACTCAGAGACATCGCCTGCTCTCACTGTTAGGAGTGCTACAGGAAGACCATGTTACACAACTGTAACACATATGCAGAAAGTCTAGCTCAGTCCCACGCAGGCTCCCTGTTGTCAGTTTAGTCTCCATGAGCCCCTAGGAGCCCAGGTTAGTTGGTTCTGCAGTTTTTCTTGTGGTGCCCTTGACAACACTGGGTCCTACAATCCTTCCTCCTCTCCTCCGCAGGATTCTGAGATCTGCCTAAGGTTTGACTGTGGGTCTTTGCACCTGTTTCCATCAATTGCTGGATGAAGCCTCTCTGTTGACAGTTAGGTTAGACACCAATCTATGATAGCAGAACATCATTAGGAATCATTTCATTGACTTTTTTTGCATTCATGTTTGGTTCTATCCTAGGTCTCTGGGGTATCCCACCTCTGGTCTTGACCCCCAGGGGTGAGCTCCCTCTCAGGGTACAAGTCTCCAGCTGTGCCAGTCACTAGTTAGTCACCCCAACAATTTCTGTGCCATCTTTACCCCAGCACATTGTGTAGGGAGGACAAATTGTATGTCAAAGGGTCTGTGGCTGGGTTGGGGTCCCAATTCCTCCCTTGGAAGTCTTGCCTGGTTACAGGAGATGGCCAGTTCGGGCTCTGTATCCCCCATTGCTAGGAGTCTTAGCCAGGGGTCACCTTCATAGATTCCTGGGAGTTTCCATTGCTCTAGGTTTCTAGTTCATCCCAAAGATGTCTCTCCCAGTACTCTCTCCCTCCATCCTGCCCGACCTGATCCCTCCTGTTCTCACCCCCATTGCCCATTCCAGACCCCTCCCCCCATCCACTGGCAATGTCCATTCTACTTTCCCTTCACAGTGAGATTCATGCATTCCCCTCTTGGGCCCTCCTTGTTAGTTAGCGTTTCTGGGTCTGTGGGTTGTAGCATGGTTCTCTTTACTTTACAGCCAATATTCACTATGAGTGAGTAAACCACCATGTTTGTGTTTCTGAGTCTGGATTAGCTCACTCAGGATGATCTTTTCCCATTCCACCCATTTGCCAGCAAATTTCTTGATGTTATCATTTTTAACAACTGAGTAATACTCCATTGTGTAAATGTACCATTCTTTGGTTGAGGGACATCTGGTTGTTTCTAGGTTCTGGCTATTATGAATAAAGCTGCTATGAACATAGTAAGCAAGTTCTCAACATGGTGGAGCTTCCTTTGGGTATATAAGAGTGATACAGCTGGATCTTGAGGTAGATCAATTTGCAATTTTTTGAGAAACTACCATATTGACTCACCAAGTGGCTGTACAAGTTTGCACTCCCAGCAGCAGAGAAGGAGTGTTCCCCTTGCTCCACATCCTCTCCAGCATAAGCTGTCACTTGAGTTTTTGATCTTACCATTCTGACAGGTGTGAGATGGAATCTCAGTGTCATTTTGATTTGCATTTCCCTGATGGCTAAGGCTGTTGAACATTTCTTCAAATGATTCTCGGCTGTTTGATATTCCTCTATTAAGAATTCTCTGTTTAAATCTGTGCCCCATTTTTAAATTGGATTATTAGTTTTTTAACGTCTAATTTCTTGAGTTCTTTATATATTTTGGATATTAGCCCTCTGTCAGATATGGGTTTGTTTGGTGAAGATCTTTTCCCATTCTGTAGGCTGCCATTTTGTCCTTTGATGGTGTGCTTTGTTTCACAAAAGCTTGTCAGTTTCATGGGGTCCCATTTGTTAATTGTCAATCTCAGTGTCTGGGCTACTGGTGTTATATTCAGGAAGTGATCTCCTGTGCCAATGGGTTCATGGCTACTTCCCACTTTCTCTTCTATCAGGTTCAGCATATCTGATGGTACATTGAGATCTTCGATCCACTTGGATTTGAGTTTTGTGCAGGGTGATAGATATGGATCTATTTGCATTCTTCTACATGCAGATATCCAGTTAGACTAGCACCATTTGTTAAAAATGCTTTTTTCCATTGTATAATTTTGTCTTCTTTGTCAAAAATCAAGTGTCCACAGGTGTGTGAATTTACATCTGGGTCTTTGATTCCATTGAATCTGTCTGTTTTTATGCCAATACCATGTGATTTTTATTACTGTGGTTCTGTAGTACAGTTTGAAATCAGGAATGGTGATATCCCAGAGGTTCTTTTATCATACAGGACTGTTTTTGCTGTTCTGGATTTTTTGTTTTTCCATATGAAGTTGAATATTGTTCTTTCAAGGTCTGTAAAGAATTGTGTTTGGGGATTTTGATGGGGATTGAATTGAATATGTAGATTACTTTTGGTAAGATGGCCATTTTTACTGTGTTAATCCTGCTGATTCATGAATTTATATTTTTTGTTTATTTCTTTCTAAATTTCCCTTTGGGGGAGGATGCCCAAAGGGTGAAGGGTGAAAATGAGCAGGATCGGGATGCCTCATGTGAAATTGTCAAAGAATCAATAAAAATTATATTTAAAAAATTTTTGTTTTCTTTTAAAACCCAGAGAATAACATATACTAATGAGATGTAAAGAGCCCACACCTTGCAAGAGGCTGGTGAGCATGTGATGTGACTTGGTTGCTACAGGAAACCATTGATGGTCCCTCAGATGATTGAGCACAGAATTCTGGTATGGTCCAGCGAGTCCAAGGGCAGTGCATACTTCAAAGAAATGGAAGCCGGGACTCAATAGCCCATGAATGCACAGATGCCTACAGCAGTACTATTCACAAATATCCACCAGGGGGCAGTAATTTAAGTCCACGCACAGATGAATGGGTCAAGGAAAATGACACAACGGAGTAACAGCTTGAAGAAGTTTTTTTTTTTCTTTCTTTTTTTTTTTTTTTTTTTTGAAAAAGGAAGATAATATCCCATCTAGGAAAGTCACAAAATAATCACATTATGGTTGGACCAATGCAGAAGAAATGAGAACTTGAGAAGGAGGAAGGGAGACACCATGTGCCTTAATGAGGAGGCTTGGTGATGTCGGGGCAGCCACCACTTGTGAATCCTGCTGTGGGGCTCATCCATGTGGAAGTCTCTGGTGCAGCAACTTAACTGTGAAGGTCCAACGAAGAGTGTGTTTGTGAGTAACAAGGAGGACCTTTAAAAAATTCAGGGCAGACCTACAGGTGCTAAAATACATTTCAGAATTACTAAACTTTAGAAACTGTGTAACCAATCTAGGAGTGAAAAAAAAAAGATTGGACCCAACACAAAGACTGGCATTTGCAATGTGAAGGGGAAGAACAGACGGTGGAGAGCACGGTGAACCTGTGAGAAGCAACACTGTGCTCAAAAGGGTTGCAAGTGGTTCAAGGAAGACATGAAAAACTGAAACCTCCACAGACTAGATGAAACTCCAAGTAATTATTTTCATAACGGGGTGTGGAAAACGTGACTCCAAAGACAGAAATTACAAGGTATTCATTGCTACATACAAAAGTTTAAAATGAAAAGTCTGCGCTTAAGAAATTTGAAGTTAGTGGCGCACGCCTTTAATCCCAGCACTTGGGAGGCAGAGCCAGGCGGATCTCTGTGAGTTCGAGGCCAGCCTGGGCTACCAAGTAAGTTCCAGGAAAGGCGCAAAGCTACACAGAGAAACCCTGTCTTGAAAAACAAACAAACAAACAAAAAAAAAAGAAATTTGAAGTTAAATAAAAAATGGAGAAATCTTTACAATGTATATGAGACAATAAAAGGTTAATATCTGCTCTGGCTCAAACACATCTCCAAGTTCCCACTGGCACTTCAGTCATATTTGAAGTGGGGCCTGTGATGGTGACTGTAGAGGACAAGAACGTGAGGAGAGGACTCCATGGTGGCATTGAACTCTATGGGAAGAGGAGACTGGGGCCAGCCTGCGGTCCCACTGTGTGCTCATTGCTGCCTCTCAGGCTATGTTGCAGTGGACAGGCCTTCAGCCCCCAAGAGAGTGAGCAGAGGCTGGCACCATGCTCTCGGGCTTCTCAGCCTCTAGAATCCAAGCCAATAAACTTCTATTCTTTTTAAACTACATGGTCTAATATTTTGTTGTACCAACAGAAAACAAACAAGAATAGTATCTGAATATGTAAAGAGCCTTTTAAACCAATAACAATGTAATAATATCTTAATACAAATACATGAAGAGAAAACTAGAACAATGTTAGAAGAACAATGTTAAAGTTTCAAGTAAAGCATCATCTCCCTACAGGACTATAGATTTGAGTACCTGGTACTGGGTTGTTGTGGAATATTATTTTAAGATGTGCTGTGGAACATTTGTTTAATGATGCAAAGAAGTATTGCATTATTTTATGTTGCATTTGTTTAGCTCTGTGAAGCTGTGTTACTTTGCCTGTCTAAAACACCTAATTTGTCTAATAAAAAGGTAAACAGCCAATAACAAGGCAGGAGAAAGGATAGGTAGGGCTGGCAGGCAGAAGAAATAAATAGAAGGAGAAAAAGAGAGAAGAAAAGATCTAGGAGCTAGGAAAGAAGGAGAGGAGGACATCAGGGCCAGCCACCCAGCTACACAACAAGCCACAGGGTAAGAAGTAAATCAAGATATACAGAAACAGAGAAAGGTAAAAACCCAGTGTTGCACAAATCCTAAATGTTCTTTTTTTTCACACAAATTTTTTTAATTGGGGAAATTAACCATTTCAGTGATAATAAGGATTTGAAGTGGTTTTTATGATAACAATAAAAATATGAATTAATAAGCCGGGCGGTGGTGGCGCACGCCTTTAATCCCAGCACTCGGGAGGCAGAGCCAGGCGGATCTCTGTGAGTTCGAGGCCAGCCTGGGCTACCAAGTGAGTCCCAGGAAAGGCGCAAAGCTACACAGAGAAACCCTGTCTCGAAAAACCAAAAAAAAAAAAAAAAATATGAATTAATAAACAGATTAATAAAAAAGGACATAACAATGAACTACAAAATAAAACCAGAAGATACAATTTATATACTATATACAGAAATGCCAATTATAAAATACCATAAATCACTACAAGTAGAACACAGATTTGGCCCCGAGATTCTGAGAAGGCAAAGCAAAATAACAGCATATTTTTTGTAAAATATATAATGTTACCATAGCTTTTGAAGTTTGGGCCTGGGAAAATCAAAAATATCTCTCATGAACATCTTAATAAAGGGATTGATGTAAAATATGAAACATATTTGTCTCAACATAATTCTAGCAATAATTTCAGATGTATTTACATGTGGTTTCTTTTTAAAAGATCAATTTTGGCAATAATGCCAAAACAATATTTCATAAACATTTACAAATACCATAACCAATGAGGAATATTTTATCCAAGAATATGTGGCCACTTCAGAAGAATGAATTACTTTATAATCTTCACTCTAATGAGTATATACATATATACTTGTATTAATACTTATAATACATATACAAAAATGTTAGGTATATTTTAATTTTATTTATATTTAATCACTTGTGATTTTTAGTTCCAAATGTTAGCAAGCACTAATCTATTTTATACTCATATATCCTGAGGTAGTTATCTGAAATGTTGATACAGTAATGACCTTCAGCAAATGTGGTAGTCCCATAATGTCTGTCTGCTAAGGAAATCTTAAATAACTGGAATGAGAATAGTCTCATTTTGCACTACTATTGGATATATCACCAGACATTGGTCCTGAGATTGGATGCAGAACAATCCTTTTACTAGAATATGACAAATGTCCTTTGTGATGGGCAGTTTGGTGGCATCCTCTGAAGGCTTGCCAGAAGGTTGCTGTGGAATTTGGCTTTGCAGTATCAATAGAGCCCAGATGAGAGTTCGGTATGTTAGAGGCCAATGGCAGCACATAACCTTCAAGGGAAAGGCAAACTTTATCTCAGATGCTGATTTTCAGGGGACCCTAGGAAAAGAAAAGGATCATACAAATCCCAACTCATGCTAATGGATTATTAATATAATTCCTTTCTGGACAACGTCATATGAGAATACTTGGTACTTGCCTCACTTATTTCTTTATGCCTGCAGATTGAGGGCGATCTGGCTGCGACATCTGTCACCCCATTGATCACCAGGGTTGACTTGGCTGATCTGGCTGGCTAGGCGGGTGTCTCCTTCCTCCCTCACGGCTCCATGTGCATCCTTTCTGAAGCTGCATGCTGCATCGGAGGACCGGTCTTCGGTCAAGGGTATATGAGTAGCTACACTCCCCTGCTAGAACCTCCAAACAAGCTCTCTAAATGTTCTTATAATAAAAACCTGGAGCCAGATATTGAGGTAAATGCTGAAAGATCAGAGAGACAAAGGAACAAGCCACAGCCAAGTTTCACCTCGCCAACTCCTCAGCCGAAAAGAGAAGACCCTGTCTCCATGAATCTTCAGACTGAATGCCTCTGAGTTCTCAGCCAAAAGGGGGCTTGTTTCTGTCTCCTCCCACTTTATGTTCCTTTCTCTGCCCAGCCATATCACTTCCCGTCTCAACCTTCCTAGTGCTGGGATTAAAGGGATGTGTCTCCCAAGTCCTGGAATTAAAGGTGTGTGCCACCACTGCTTGGCGGTTTCTCTTTTAAACTGGATTAATCTTGTGTAGTAGAGGGTGGCTTTGAACTCACAGAGATCCAGACAAATCTCTGCCTCCCAAGTGCTAGGATTAAAGGTGTGTGACACCACTGCTTGACCTCTGTGGCTAACTCTGTGATTGGCTTTGTCCTCTGATCTTCAGGCAAGCTTTATTTCTTAGATTACAAATGTATCACCACAGCCCAGAGGCAAAAGATAGACCAGATAATTTAAGAAACGCTTGCTAGAAACAAGCCAAGCTAAGGCCAGGCATTCATAAGTAAGAATAAGTCTTCATGTGATTATTTGGGAGCTGGGTGGTGGGTCCTCAAAGAGCAAAGAGTGAAAAATATACATTCACTAGGTGGTCGCACTGTTTGGGAGATCATGAAATCTTTTGAATGCATGGCGTAACTGATAGATGTAGGCCTCTAGAAGCAGGCTCTAAAGGTTACACCTGCCACCATTTCCAACCTGAGCTCTCTGCTTCCTAATCCTTCAGGATGTGAAGCCATGACTCAAGCTACTGCCACCAAGAACAGAGCTACCCAGTTGCCATGCCTTCCTTCACAAAAGACTGCTCTCCCCTGACACCCAGCCAGAGAAAACTATCCAAAACAAACACATGCAACTTACCAGTAACTTTCCAGGTGATTAAAAATGTACATTATAATGATGATTTGTATCAGATTAAATACACTAAAAGTTAGAGAACTCAGAGAGAATCCAGGAGAATGGGTACTTGTCACTCCAATTTGGTAGAACTTTTCTAGAAGTTGCTTTGGCAACAGGTATTAAAGTCTCATGTTTCTGTGAGTCGATACAGAAATTCCGAATTTGGAAATTTATCTCAAGAAAATATATGGGCAAAAGTTGTACAGATGTTTGTGATTTGAACAAATATACATCGAAGAAATTTAATTATGTGGTTACAGAATGGAATAACACCATGCAGCCACTGAAGAGCAGTATTGAAATGTGTTTCCTGAAGCAGGGCACAGTGGTGCAGGCCTGTGACCTCTGGGAGCACTCAGAAGGCAGAGGCAGGTGGATCTATGTGAGTTCAAGGCCAGCCTGGTCTACAGAACCAGGGGTGCAAATGAAACCCTGTCTCTAAGTAAATAAATAAATAGAAAAAAAGAAAGAGATTTTCTGATGGGGAAATAGTTTTTATTTATTCAGAGGAAAATGACATAAGGATTAAAAAGTGATGCGTATGACATCACTTTGTAAAGATCCTACAGTGTGACAAAAAAACCAAACCAAGACGAGCAGTGGTGGCACACGCCATTAATCCCAGCACTTGTGAGTCAGGTGGATCTCTGTGAGTTCGAGGCCAGCCTGGTCTACAGGGCGAGTTCCAGGACAGGCACCAAAACTACACAGAGAAGCCCTGCCTCGGAAAAACCAAACCAAACCAAACCAAACAAACCGAACAGACCTGTTTTCCTTTGGACATGTGGGACTGCAGCCCTCCCTCAGCGGCTCACCTGCCAGCCAGCTTCCTTTGGCTCTTGTGTGTTTCCTGACTAGTCTTTGTTTTTGTTCTAAGAAAGGGTCTGATTTTTTAATCCCACTGGCCTTAAATTTATGACTATTATTTTATAAATAAAACATGCTTCGGAAATAACAATGGTGCTTTCAGCCTATGAACAAAAAGATATATGTTTCTATCTCAATTGCACATTTGACCAATTAGTATGTTATATGACAGAAGAAAGAAAACATTGAAAAGATTTTTCAGCATATGGAAGACGACTCCCGAGTAAGAGAGACGAGCACTGTAATCATTTCTTGGCTGCTCTGTGATAAACAAAAATCTAAGCTAACAACAGCAAGCTAGAACTCAAATTACCCTGACAAAATATGCGCACAGCCAAGTCTCCCAAGCCATCAAAACAGCCAGTGCCGAGGGAGCCGGCGGTCAGCAGCTGCCCTGAGTTTTCTGATGTCCTGGGCACAGGGCAGCCATGTGGCTCAGTGGCCCCGGACCAGGTCCCTGCTGCTCATGGCTGCAGTGATGGGAAGGCCCAGCACGCAGCGAACCTGAGAGAGTTCAACTGTCCTGCTCACAGGACAGCCATTGTGCCGTCTAGGATGAGCCCACCGGAGACCCTCGGCCTCTGGGATCTGAGGCCTGTCTCAGGTGCAGTCCGTCCCTTCCATGCACGCAGTCTGCTGCTCTCCACTGCATGCATAAGGCTCAGCTTAGCTCTGGGAGAGGCTGGGGAGGCTAGGTGCTCTGGGACATCTCTTGGTATCACTGACCTCACTGCCTAGCCTCTGTCTGGGAGTCCGCATGGGCTGGCACTGAAGGCCTATCTGCCAGTGTCTGTTTACCCAGAGATCACAACACCATAGGCACCCGGGACAGCTGGGTTGTCTGGCTTCGCCGGCCAGCCTTCCCTTTCTCATTTGGTGGTCTGTGCTCAAGCTGTGTGTTCTCGTTTTTCTGTAATAGCCAGGCTTGAAGAGATTGCAAACGACAACGCTGTAAAGATTGGTTCAATATTCCTCGCCAGTGGGAAATACAAAATAAAAACGGCATTTTGATTTAAGAAGAGATTCGCCCACAGCATTCGGATGGTTAAAACTCTCCGTCTCTGGAGTCAAGCTCCCCACAGGTCCCCCACACAGAACAGTAGGGGTGATGGGGGCAGTCCCAGGCCGGAGCGGGGACAATGGAGCTGTCAGCGCGGTCCTCCCCGCTGTGCCCAGCCAATTTGCTCGAATTTGAAGCAGAAGCGTTCCTCCTGGAAGGGTCCTTCAGCCCCCTTTGCTTTTCTGTTGGCTGGGGCAGAGGGTGCCTGTTCAATTCCTAATTGTATAGAGCAGCTGATTGGTGCCTGCTTGGCTCCTGGAACAAATGAAGCGTCGCAGACGTCCTTATTGCTTGCTTACTTAATTGAAAATTTAACAGATGTCAATTGTGACACGCAAACACTTTCTCCCTAGGCGAGGGATTAAGACAAATTTCATTTTCCACCTGGCACCGAAGCCACATTATATTGTATATTGAAAGACCTTTTCTGCCAGAGAAGAAAGAAGCAAAGGAAGGGGAGGGAACCATTTTGACTAAGAATCCTGTAATAACAGAAGAAAGTGTTGAGAGGCATTGTCCTGGACAGCTTTGTTGGTTTAAACTGGACGGCTTGGCTTACGGCGCCACCTAACGGAGATGAGGTAGATTACACAGGGCTGCTGTATTCCCCAGGGGCATGGTCCTAAGGCTGTTTCCTGAAGGATGAGTCCTGGCTCTGGGAGGCTACTTGCTAGTTATATAACCTGGTGCAGGAGGTCACCCGCTCTCAACAGGATCTTCAACTAAATGGAATGTCTTGGGTTTTTTTCTTTCTGATTTTTTTAACAGCTGTTTTGGTGAGTGTGTGTGTGTGTGTGTGTGTGTGTGTGTGTGTGTGTTTGTGAGAGCATGTGGATGTTAGAAGACAACTTGTTGGAGTTGGCTCTCTGCGTCCACCACTTGGGTGCCAGAGATCTAACTCAGGTCATCTGACTTGGCAGAGGGCAGCACATTCACCTCCTAATCATCTCGCCAAAATTTGTTATTTTTTGATACAAAAAACTTAGTAGCCCAGGTTGACCTTGAAATCCTTGTGTAGCTGAAAATGGCCTTGAACTTCTGACCCTTCTGCCTCCACCTCCCCAGTGCTGGAATTAGAGGTGTGTGCCACCACATCCTGTTTATGCCATCTTGGGGATCAAGTCCTGGCTTCCTTTGGATCAGGCAAGCCGTCTGCCTAGCAGGCCACATGCACAGCCTCTTGTGCCCCGTGAGATGGTTCAGAGTGAGAAGGGGGAAGGTGAGCGTTGCCTTTTGGGACAGTCCTGGGCTGGGAGGTGTGCCTCCCAGCGCTTTGGAACGCTGCAGCAGGGCGGGGGGTGGGAGGGGGGATGGGGTTGCCTTGAAGCTGGACTGATGGTGGGGAACTGTGGGGGTTGTGGTGCAACAGACAACGCTTATCTCCTTTCAGGGTGTCCTTCAGCTTCCAGTAGCCGGGAGTGTGATCATTCAGTCCTGTTGAAGAATCTGACCGACCACAAGGGCCCCACAATCCTTGGGCTCTGCCCAGTGTTTTAGCACGCGGTGGTGGCTGGGAGACGCCGTACACCCGGCTCCCTTCTACGGCCGCCGAGCCACAGGAGGTGTGGGGATGAGGGCAGCTTGTGATCATAGATCAGCTGTGGAGAAAGACACCGACGCAACGGTGGGGAAAGATGAAGGCTGCTGCAAGCCTCAGGAAAATGTAATGGAATCCAGCTACGCTCACAAAAGCTACTACTTGGAAAGGTCAAGGACTTTTCCGAAGGTCAAGCCATGGCTTAAGAAGTCTTGGTGATAGTTTAGCTTTTGTATATGTATTAGCTAGTTCCTAAAATGATTTTCTTGTGTGCTTCCAAGAACTCCTAACAGTGTATTTATCTAAAATACCTATCAAGCATCCAAGGCCAAACAAAACACCTGTCTCCTAGGTCAGGAGGATAGCTTTATTTCTTGTGCAGTTTAGTGTGAGACCCTCCTTTCTTATATAACCTTACTAATGATCCCTAACTTCTTACCTAACCACTTCTAGGAATGTAAACTGATCCCCCTTTTGATATACTAACCAGTCATTAGCACTCAGTTGACCTCCTCTTTTACCTCTCCCATTTTGGGTTGTAAAAGCCTGACAGTCACTGCCTGAGGGAAATTCTTACCTACCTTTATGACCCCATAGAATTCAAGCCTGGTGACCTTGCTCTGCCAGAGGATTGCTATTGCTTGGGTTTATAACTGGATTCCTGAGGGACTTGGGGGAACAGAGAGAATAAGGAGACAGAAAGAAGGAAAGAGAGAGGAAAAAAGAGAATGGAAGAACTAGATGGGTAAGAACTGGAGAGGAACAGACTAGATGGGAAGAACTAGATTGAAGGGCTAAAAGAGAGTACTAGAGCAATGAGATGGAAGATGAGGAAGAGCCAGATGAGGAAGAACAAGATGAGGAAGAAGGAGATGGGAGAGGAGCTGATATGGGAAAGAACTAGATGGAAGAGTACCTAGATAGGGCAGAACTAAGATGAAGGAATTAAGATAGAACTTAGAGGAGACAGCATATAAATGTAGAGAGAAATCAGGCAAGAAAGGAGCTAGGCATGAGAGCAGAGTAGAAGCTGTGTAGAGGGAGAACTACTCAGAAGAATAGTGTATGGACTAAGGAGTTTCGTGTACATAGATTCATTTCCTATCATCAAAGATTAAATTATCAGCTGGTTGTAGATTCTTCCCTGACCCTGGGAGGGGACTATCAAGGGCCTGGACCCCCCAAGTCCCCAATAGAAGGTGTGGCCACCGAATCAGACCCCTCAGCTCTTGACCACAGCTTCTGGATGAAGCCTAGCCTAGTCAGATGCTGGGGGATGCATGCAGCAAAGCCATAGAACCCTCCCTAAGGAAGCAAAAGGGGGTGGGTCTGCAGCCACATGAACTATAGTAGATGTCTTAGACAAAACACCATGACCAAAAGCAACTTGGGGAGGAAAGGGCTTATCTCATTTTACAGATTATAGTCCAGGAAGTCAGGGCAGAAGCTCAAGGCAGGAACCTGGAGGCAGGAACTGAAGCAGAAGCCATGGAGGAGTGCTGCTTACTTGCTTGCTCCTCATGGCTTATGCATTTTGTGCACTTACAGCATCCAGGACCATTAGCCCATGATCTGGACATGATCAGGACAGTGATCTGGACCCTCCCATATCAATCATCAACCAAGAAAATGCACCACAGTCTTGTCCAGTCTGCGGGGAACATTTTCTCAGTGGAGGTTCCCTCTTCCCAGATGATTGTTTATGTCAGGTTGGCACAGTAGACAGGTGTTGCTCTGCCAGCCACGTGTGGGGAGGTTTGCTCCACGTGAAGTGATGACCCACACAGCTTCCCTTTGTCCCCTACAGTATAATTCCCCACGCGGACCCTTCTTCATAATGCTGGAATAGAAACTGGGTGACTTGTAATGCTTTCCACACAGTGGCTTGTAGGTGGCCTCATGCATTCAGAATGGCTCTAATTTTTATGTTTAAAAGTGTATGTCTGTATCTGGGTGTGGGTATGTTGGCATCAAAGGGATTCCCTTGAAGCTGGAGTTAAGACAGGTGGGCCCCACTGGATATGGGTGACGGGAACAAAACTTGGATCCTCTGCAAGAGCAGTGCTCACGGTTAACCTCTGAGCCATCTCCAGGCTCTGGAAGTGTTTTCTGAGGTCAGCTACCTACCATTACCTTCCCGCCTTACTATCGTTTTTATGAAGCTCATCGAGGAGAAACTGTGAGGAAATCTAATAGAAAATACTGCTCTTTTATATAATGATTTGCTTTACTCACTTCTGAGACCCTATTTATGAATCTCATGTAGCCTGCTATTCTTATTCTAATAACCATCTTATAAGACATTAATAGCTGTTTCTCATGAGTGTGGCAACGCACATTTTGAATCACACCCTCAGATTATTTTTAACATGACAGGACTTGAGTTGTATTCCTCTCACGGCATTTGTTTGAAACAGTGTCTGTTGATCAGTTATAAATAACACCAGCCTGAGAATCACCTGGGGATAGCAATATAAATGCTCTTTTATCATCCTCTAATAATGCAGACAGGGCAGAGCCAGGCCAGCAGCCATGCCCACAGCTGGGCTGGCGGGGGTCAGCACCGTGCAGGGGTCAGTCAGAGTGAGGTGCCAACTGGAGGAAGAGGCAGTGCCACAAACGACCAGCATCCGGGAAGCAGCAGGACACAGGCCTCCAAAGCCCAGTGGTGTGCGCCTGCCCGTAAGTGAGATAGACCCAGTGTGTGGGTTCAGGTCGAGCAAGGGAGTCAGGCGCACATGAGAGATGTGTCCCAGTGCAGTGTTAGACCTGGCCGAGGAGCCCGTCTGTACCAGGGACAGAGTGGCAACAGGTATGGAAGATTTAACAAGGTTTCTAACAATGTTTTAAAACACAAGTGTGTATTTTGTGAGGAGGGAGAGCTGTGCATATCATGTGCAAAGATCAGTGGACAGCTGGCTGGAGTCAGCTCTTCTTCCACCAGGGGCTTCTGAGCATCCAACTCAGGTGTCTGGCTGGGCAGCAAGTTCCTCTAACTGATGGGCCGCCTTGCTCTCAGCCTGTTTTTTTTTTTTTTTATGTTGAGATCGTAATAGGAGATCTCAAGTCCTCAGAGAGGTGAATGAATGAATGAGTGAATGAGTTATTGGAAGTTTCATGAGGAAAGGTATTTATACTGTTTCAGTGTTGAATTCAACAAAAGGCCAGGTTGTCCAGACTGAAGGAGATGAAGACACTCAGAACAGATGGGGTGTGCTCTGGCTTAAGGGCAGTGCGGAGGAGCTAGAGAGGTGGATCATGGAGTGCTTGCCGTGGAAGCACCAGGACCCGAGTTCAGATCCCCAGCTCCCATGTAAAAAGGCAGGTGTGGAGATGCACATCTGTAATCCCAGTCCTAAAGAGGTAGAGAGAGGAAGGTCCCCGTAACACACTGGCCAGCTGGTCCTGTGGAATCAAGCTCCGAGTTCTGTGACAGTCCTTGTCTCAGAACAGAAGAGAGAGACAGAGGAAGACCTCAGCATCCAAACACACCTGAACACATGCATATTAACACAGAGAGAGAGAATCACTGAGACAGAGAGGAAACCTTAACCAAGTTTGAGGATTAGCCTGCCAAACCCGGCCAATGTGATCTGGTTTTCTCGTCAGTGCTGTGGCCACACAGAAGCAAGTCCTTGTTTGCAGCAAATGCTAAGATACTTGGAGAGGATGGCTCTGCAGATCAACAGGTGTGGAGGTTTGGATAAGAATGAACCCCATAGGCTTACAGAGCTCCATGTTTACTAATCAAAAAGTGCCACTACTTAGAGGGATGAGGAGGTGTGGCCTTGTTGGAGGGAGTGTGTCACTGGGGGCTTCAGAAGCTCCCCTCTTCTTTCTCTCTGTCTCTATGTCTCTGTCTCTGTCTGTCTCTCTCTATATATCTCTGTCTCTTTCTCTGTCTTTCTCTCTCTCTCTCTGTCTGTGTGTGTGTGTTGGGGGGGGGGGTGTGTATCTCTGGCTCTGTGTCCTCCCCTGCCACACTTGCAGATCAGGATGTAGAACTCTCAGCTCCTTCTCAGCACCACATCTGCATGCCACCATGCTCCTGCCATGATGATAATGAACTTTAATCTCTGAAACTGTAAGCGAGCCCCAGTTAAATGCTTTCTCTTACAAGTGTGGCCACGGTCATGGTGTCTCTCCACAGCAGTAAGACAGTAACTAAGACAGAAGTCTTAAACTATAGTGGACTTTTCTTTTGGAATTTGGGATTGTTTCCTAGTTGTCAAGTCCTATTGTCTGACAAAATCAGAGTTCTTGGGAGCAGGCCAGGAACATAACCGCTCTAGCCCTCACAGGGCTCGGAGCACTCTACCGCCCCCTGCTGGGCAACTGCAAGAACAAACTGGGAAATTGACAACTGACTGGAGTGGGATTTTGCTATAAGATTTGTTAGCACACTGAAAGCATCTTTTCTTCCCATCACATACATAGACTTCCATTTGCCCACGAGGCGGAATAATGGAAACTATGTGAATGTTTCCATTTGAAATGGCCACAATAAAACACAAAATAAATGGCACAACAGCTTTGAAAACACTAACAACTGTAGTAAGGAACAGCAGTGCCTGGGAAACTGGCAACAAGGTGAGCCAGCTGTCCTGACAGACTTTCTAGGCTGCAGCATGGGGAAGGGGAAACTGAGGTAGAACACAGGAACTCCCTGGATTAAAGAGGCAAGCCATGAGTCCAGGGAGCTAGTGACAGAAGGCTGGTGACACCAGAGAGCTCCCTAAGTATAGGAAAAGGATCCTCCAGGGATCCAGCAGAGATTGGTGGGCACACGTGTGCGGAGTCAGCAGGGCAGAGACAGACTCACCTGAGGGACCAGCACCTGCATCCTCCTCACTTGATGAGTGCGAGTTTCTGTCGAGTGTGGTGCGTAACACTGTGAGCACAGTCTAGACCACTGTACACTTCAAATGGTTAAGATGGGCCAGCGTGGTGGTGCACATCTGCAATCCAAGCTTCTGGGATGCTAAAGCAGGAGGACCTCAAGTTCAAGGCCAACCTGAGCTCGGCAGTGAGGCTCTCTCCAAAACCAAAAACAGAACAAAAGCTAACATGGCAAGTTTTATTATAAAGTCACTGCAGAAGAGATCATTGGCTTATTGAACAACAACAATAAAACAACGTATTGCAGTGGTCATCTATTGTAGTAACATTTCCTCGGGAGATGTGAGCAAATGTCTACTCACCATAACAGAGCACCAATAACAGACTAAAGCAAGGACCATGTCCAAGTCCAAATTGGTGAATGGATGAGTTTATTGGGCTTCCTTATAGGAACACAGTGAAGGGTTCCTTGCAGGAGCATGGTGACCCCCAAACAGCTGCACCACCACGTGCCCCACCCCATAGCAGATGATGACTTGGTGGAAGCTGCATTGTGGACATCACCCCCACCCTGCGAACCGCCCACTCTCTGCGAACTCTAGCGTCTGCAAAGGTCACTTGCAGCCTGGGGAATGGATCAGGAGAGAACAATGGCTGGAATCCCAGGTGAGGGTCCTGCAGCCTAAAATAACCTGCCCATTCTCCTAGGGCATATAACAGCATCACCATCACCCAGGCCTGTCTAGCATGGTAGTGAATGATTTGTTGCCATGGTCACCAGGTCACTGTAATCTCTGCTTTAAGATGTCAATGGAAATGATCTTGTTATTCCCATAGGGAAAAACCTACTACAACATTATCACGGCCTTAAATTTAAAAACTCAAAGACAGAGGAAGGGGAGAAATGAAGGATATGAGCAGTGGCCTAATATGATGTGGAAAGATAAAGATGTGTTTGGAGAAAACCTAAGTCCAGTTAAATTTAACAATGCTTAATCGATCAAGAAAAGGGTTCTCACCATGGTGAGAACACACCTGTGGTTATAGGACGCAGGAGTCAAAGGCAAGTGGATCTCTGTGAGTTTGGGGCCAGCCTGATCTATATAGCAAGTTCCAGGATGGCCATGGTTACATGGTGAGACCCTGACTTTAAAAAACAAAGAAGCACAACAGCCACAAATGTCCCCAAGGTAGGTGGCATTATCTAGCAAACCCCTGCCACTGAAATTGCTCAACCTTGTGAATTTACTGTTATTCAATAAACCTGACCTTGTAGAAAACCTCAAACATCTGTGTTTGTGGCATAACACGCTCACTACACCAGCTAAGGCGCAGTTAACGCTACAAAGTTCGCTTTGGACAAAACTCTATCACCCAAGTTTAGGGCAAGTTTTTATGAAATACTAAACATTTAATTAATTTAATTAATCTAAATGACTCAGAAGAAAACTGAAAGAGACAAATCGGGACAAAGAACAGAGGGAACAAGTATGAAATCTGAAGAGTTAAGTCAGTCATTAGATACATTGACGTCAAAACCACAGCACTCATCTTGAATTAACAAATAGTTTATTCTAGAGCTATTTCGAGTGACTGTGGCCCAGGAACACAGATTTAAGTTACCCCAAACTCCATGTTCTAACATGGAAGCAGTTATAGTTTAATAAAACAAAGAAAGTCATAAATCCAGACTAATTTAAAATACGTTGGTAGGCACACCAGCGAGGCAGATACAATGAGATGGGGTAGCTCTTCGTTAGACCTAAGGTGCTATCTCATGGCATTCACGACTTTTGGAATGGTAGACGCCAGTGTTCTGCTGAGTTAATAGCTTCTAAGAGGTTTTTGTTTACTATCCAGGTGTCAGTTCAGTTACAGAAATGGACAAGGAATGGTTGTTCCAGAAAGCTAAACTAGCCCAAGATAAGCAATTAGCCTCTGAACCTACAAAACTCCCGTGTCTCCACAGTACTGAGATTCCAACAGGTCTCTGCAGACACAGACTCTTTCCAGGGGCTTCATCACAACAAGACAGTCCTTTTCTGGAATGTTCCTTCACAGATGTAAATGCTCACCAAAGTGCCCCTTATAAGTCCATGTGCTGACTTGATATCCTGAATTTAGAGGTGGTTCTCTGAGGAAGGGGTTGGATCGTGAGGGCTCTGACCGATGTAACAGAGGAGCTGTTACAGCTGAGCTACTAGGAGGAAGCAGATCACCATGGCTGTGATTTTGAAGGATGTGATACCTGCAGATATCTGGGTTTGGAGGGCACAAGCAGAGGGGTTCCAGGTTCTTGTATCCCCACCCCCAACAAAGACTTGAACAGACACACGCAGTAACAGCAAGAGCAGAGATAGTTTGCTAGGAGACAGAACACTGCCAAGGCAGATGAAGAGGAGCAGCTGGAACGAAGAGACCAAGTCTAGGAACTCAAAGGCCCCCCTGCACACGGAGCTGGGCTCTTAGCTGTTGCTGTTACCACAGTACAGGCTTTTTGTCTCATTTGCATGATGTGGGCTTCTCTGGTTATGCATCTGTACCATGTCGCTCCCCATCCCACTCCATGTGTACACACCTCACAAGCATCTTAACCTGGAGATGTATGTTGGAGTAGTATGATGAGCCAAAGGTTGCTGTCAGAAACTCCGGAGCGCCTGCGCCTGTGCCAGGGCACAGCTGGCTTTGGTTGGCCTGGTGGGGCAGTGTGGGAGGTATTCCAGCATCCTCTTTGACAACCTGGTTCCCCATATGCTAATTTCCTAAGGCTTGGTGCAAGTTCTATACAGGTTTCACTCCCCTTCTCACTCTTCTGTGGCAGGCACATCCATCACCTACACCCTTCTGTCTCTCTCTGTCTGTCTGTCTGTCTCTGTCTGTCTCTCTCTCTCCTTCCTGGCTGCCATCATGGGAACAGCCTCTGCCCATGTAGGCTCCTTCTATCCTGGGGCGTTGCCATCCCAGCACACTGCTTAACCACAGCCTAAAAACAATGGAGCCAGCAGTGGAGTGAACGCTCTGAGACTGACCTTAAATAAATATCTCCACCTTTAAACTGTTTCCCCCAAGTGCTTGTCACTGGGTGAAAACAAATCAGTAGGTACTCCACACATACCAGGTAAAACACAGGCTGTGACTGAATAAAAATGCAACCTGGCAGTATTTAGAAGAAATGTTTCATTTTTAATGTATTTATTATATTTATTATTTATTTATTAAATATATAAAATATATTATAACTATAGCTTACTTTTCCTGGTTTGGTCTGACAGAATGATTGAATGCTTTTGTACAAAAATCAGAGCCTTAAAAACAAGGATTTGGTGAGATTGTAAAATGGTGTGCCACTTTGGCAAAACAGTTTGATGGTTGGTCAAAATGCAAAACATTGTTACTCTGTTACTCAACAATTCTACCCTTAGGAATATATCCTCAAACTACTGAAAATGTGCACCTATGAAACATGTACATGAAGGTTTACAGCAGTGTGTTGCTAATAGTAAAAAAGTTAAAACAACTCAAATAGCTATCAAATACTGGAGAGAAATAAAATGTGGCTTATTCATACAATAGAATATTATTAAGACATAAAAATGAATGAGAAACTGACAGATTAAATGACTTTGGTGAACCTTCATAATTTCATTTGTAGATCTTTCCATTTCTAATTTATAAATACATTTGGGGTTATAAATTATAAATGTACTGCCTCCTGTCAACATTGTATACTTCTATTTGATGATTTCTGTGTCAAACATAATATGGAAATGTTTCCAAGTATTTTCTGTATTAACTGTGAATGAATAGAACAAAATAAATTGCCTGTGATGGAAAATATATATTATGTGTGTTATGTGCCTGAGTTATATGTACACCATGTGTATGAGGAGCCTATGGAGATCACCAGAGGTGTCACTGGATCCCTAGAACTGGAGTTACATATATTTGTGAGCCACCATGCGGCACTGTGAACCAAACCTCTGCAAGAACCATAAGAGATCTTACCAGTGATTCATGTCTCCATGCCCCAAGAAATGCATTTTAGATATATGGACCTATGTAGTTCAAAAGAGAGAATATTGGTAAGGGTGTTACAGGGAGCCCACCAGAGATGACCACTCAGATGCAGTTAATAGGAATTAAAAGTCTTTATTCCAGTTGGTTGGGACTATGCTCAGGTATTTGGAGACCCAGGTTTAGCCCCACGTGTCTAGAACATGAGGTTTCTGAGGGCAGAAACCATGTCCTGGTACCTGGCTTGACAGCTTGAGGGAGGGGATAGCCTTCATGTAAGCAAACAATTTGACAGAAGCCAAGGCAAGTGGTTAGCTGGAGGGTGAGGCTTGCACAAGCAGGTAGTCTAACAGCGCTAAGGGAAGTTAGCGAGGACATCCTCACCTCAGCTTCCTAGAAGAGATGTTTTCCACCGGAGTCCCATCAAGGAGATCAGATTCTACTTACACCTGAAATGGCCTCAGCAAGAATACAAGATGGAGGGGCCTCTTCACTGCCTCACACTGTCACAAGGATGTGCCCTCAGGCACGAGTTGAGAGGATGTGGCCGTGGCTGAGGACTTGGCTCTGGTACAAACCCTACAGGTAAAGTTTAGAGCCAGTCACAGGGTATTGCAGAGATATAACCCTGCATGCCTGGCCACCAGGAAATCTGAACTCTCAGGGACAGATGCCCTCCCACCCCAGACCTGGACACAGCTAGTGCACCCAGTCCCTGAGGGAGTCACAGTCAAGGATGCCTCTCACCACACTCTTCCTCACGTCTATATTCCCTCCCAGCCTCCTCCATCTACAGAGTCTTTTGCAGGTACCTCAACTAAAAGTGCATTTTCAGGGCCTCAAAATCACTTTTTTGCATTATAAATCAGTGTTTATTGTTTTTTCCCTCCCTTGCACCTTGACCCTTGACCCTCCCCTATTCTCTACCATAGGATCCATAACCTAGCCCAGACTGGGCTCAGACTTGCGATCCTCCTGCCCCTGCCCCCCAAGTGCTAAGATTACATGCATGGAACAATACACCCCTCTCCCTTAGCAGGAAATAATGCCCACTTCTGTCAGTACACAGGTTGGGGCAGGAGTCGTGGAGCAGACTTTGAGAGCTGGGACTTTTCCTCCTTAGCATACACAGTTCAAGTGGAAAAGGTCTTTTACTTTGGCCAGTGAGGCTACATTGACTGTCCCACAACTACTCAGAGAACATGAAATACACCCACACAACAGCAGGATGTAGATTATTTTCAAGTACAAGCTATGCTCTGAGTCTGAAAACAACCTCAACATGGTATAGCGATCCAGGTGATGTAAAATGTTCTTTGGCCACAAAGGAATTAACTTGGAAGTCAGTAACAGAGAGATACCTGGGAAATACTCAGATTGGAACTGAAATAACATGCTTCTAAGTAAGCCAGAGGCCAAAAGACAAAGGGGGGAAAGTAACAAGTGTTTTGAACTGAGTGAGAATGAAAACAACATGTAAGGATGTGTGAGCGTCACTCACACAGTGCCGGGGGAGGTCTGTGGCACCATGTGTCTGCATTAGAGAAAGGGACTCGAGGGAATCACTTTAGGACACTTCTCAAGAAATTAAGTCCCTTCCTTCCAGCCCACCCTGGTCCCTTTGTGATACCCACAAACCTGCAGACCACTCTCTACCAGGGACTCCCAGTGGCCATTTATGGTCCTCCCTGTCCTTCACTCCAGTCGCTCCAGACTTCCTCTTGGTCCTGCCACAGCCTGCCTGCAGAAGCCCCTCCTCCCAGCCCACCCTCATCACCCAGGGAGGGACTCCACTACTTGGTGTGGACCAGGTTCTCTCTAGGTCTTTCTCACTGCCCCCCTTAGATTTTCCTTCTAGTTCCTTTGTGATACCTGCTGACCCAAAGAACCACTCCCAACCAGTGACTGACCCCACAACTGCCACACTAGGCTAGGAACCTGAGTAGGCAACAGCAACCCAAACATGGACCACCTATCCAGCAAAGGCAAGAACCATATTTCTACTCCAAGAAATAGTTAAAATGCCATAACTTTAGATGCCTAGATCCCAGGGCAAAGATTCAAACATGAACAGCCAAGACAATATGCCTCCTCTAGAAGCCAACAACCCTATTGCAATTGGCCTTGAGAAAAACAATTCAACTGAAGCATAAGACAAGGACTTCAAAATAGCAATTATGAATATGTTCAAGGACCTTAAAGATGGTGTGAATAAATGCCTTAATAAAGAGCGTGAAAATACAAACAATTGAATGAAATAGTGAAAACATTTCAAGACATGAAAGTAGACTTTAATTATAACAAAAACAACAAAATAGAATCATCAAGGAAGACCCAAACTGAAATAAAACTGGAAATGAAAACCTCGGGATGTCAAACAAAACCTCAGAGGTGAGCCTCCCTCACCAACAGATTAAAAGGCACAGAAGAAAGAATTTAAGTCTTAAACACAAGCTAGAAGAAATGGACAGCTCAGCCAAAGAAAATGTTATATCTAAAAAAAATCCAGATACAAAACATCTAGGAAATCAAAGACACTATGAACAGATCACATCTATGAATGATAGGTATAGAGGAAAGTGAGGAAACCCAGGTCATAGACACAGAAAATATTTTTAACAAAATAATAGAAAATAATTTTCTCAATCTTAGATGCCTATCAAGGTACACAAAAATACAGAATACCAAATAAACAGGATCAGAAGAGAAATCACCCATGATATATACTAACCAAAACACTAAATGCACAGAACAAAAACAGGACATTAAAAGCTGCAAGGGAAAAATACCAAGTCACATCTAAAGGTAGCCCATTAGAATAACACCTTACTTTTCAATGGAGGCTCTGAAAGCCAGAAATGCTTGAATATATGTTCTACAAACTCTAAGAGATCCCAGACACCAACCCAGACTTCTATACCCAGCAAAACCACCAATCACAATCAAATGAGAAAGAAAAACACAACAATGCTAAATTTAAGCATTTTCTATCACAAATCCAGCTCTACAGAAGGCACTTAAAGTAAAACTTCAGTCTGAAGAGATTAACTACACCCAAGAGGACACAAGGAATAAATAATCTCAGAACAGAAAATCAAAAGAGAAAGGGAAAGCCCTGTACCACCACAACAAAAACACTGCTCATTATAACCCTCAACATTAATGGTCTCAATCCCCCCCCCCCCCGTCCCGTCCCCCCGTCCCCCCCCCCCCCGCCAAAAAAAGAGACTAACAGACTGGATTATAAAACAGGATCTATCTTTCTACTACATCCAAGAAACACACCTCACCATCAAGGACAGACAGGATGAAAAAATTTATGCCAAGCAAATGGACCCAAGAAGCAAGCAGGTATAGTTATTTTAATATTTGACAAAACAGATGTTAAACCAAAACTAATCAGAGGAGACAGGGAAGGATACTACATACTCAGCAATAATAAAAAAAAATCACCAAAAGGATGTTACAATTCTAAACATTTATAACCAAACACAAGGGCATCCAAGTTTAGAAGAGAAATTCTACCACAGCTAAAATCACATATTGACTCTCATGCAGTCATAGTGGGTGACTTTAATATGGTCAGCCACACAAAAAATAAACATAGAAATGCTGACATTAAATAACATCATCAATGAATGGGACCTAACAAATATCTACAGAACATTCCACTGAAACACTATAGATATAATTTCTTCTCATAAGTTCTTTTTGGAACTTTCTCCAAAATTGACATCAGACTTGGACACAAAGCAAGTCTCAATAGATAGAAAATTGAAATAACAACCTATCTGACTACCATAGATTAAAGCTGCAAACTCATGGAAGGTAAACAGTTCACTACTGAATGAAAATTGGCTCAAGACAGAAATCAAGAAGGGATTTATAACTTTTTGTAGCTGAATAAAAATAAAAACACAACATAGCTAAAACTATGGGACACATGATATGACTTATTAGCACATGATATGATTTTATACATAAAAGACCCTTAAAAAATCTTGGGGTAACTCAACCAAAAAGGTGAAAAAATTGTATAGACACCAGAAGATGGAAAAATCTTCCATGCTCATGGATTGGTAGGACTGATATAGTAAAAATGGCCCTCCTACCAAAAATAACCTACAGATTCAATGCAATCACCATCCAAATCCCAACACAATTCTTCACAGAAATTGAAAAATCAGTCTTCACCTTCCTATGTAAACACAAAAATCCCAGGATAGCTAAAACAATACTGAATAATAAAAGAACTGGGTTAGTGCCGGGCGGTGGTGGCGCACGCCTTTAATCCCAGCACTCGGGAGGCAGAGCCAGGCGGATCTCCGTGAGTTCGAGGCCAGCCTGGGCTACCAAGTGAGTTCCAGGAAAAGGCACAAAGCTACACAGAGAAACCCTGTCTCGAAAAACCAAAAAAAAAAAAAAAAAAAGAACTGGGTTAGATATCACCATCCCAAATTTCAACTTGTATGACAGAGTCATAGTAATAAGAACAGCCTGGTATTGGCATGGAAACAGATATGTTGATCAATAGAACAGAAATGAAAATCCAGACATAATTCCACATACCTACAGACACCTGATTTTTGACAAAGACCCCCAAAAGACACACTGGAGAAAACATAATCTTCAACTAACAGGGCTTTGCAGACTGGATGGCTGCATGTAGAAGACTGAAATAGATCCACATCTGTCACCCTGCACAAAACTCAACTCCAGATAGAGCAAGATCTTCAATATTAGATCAGATACCCTGAATCTGGTAGAAGAGGAAGAAAGGACTAGGCTTGAACTTATTGGAATAGGAAAGGACTTTCTGAACAGAACTCTGGCAGCACAGGCATTAGGACCTGTTGTTGTTTTTCTCTTTTTGGGGAGCCTGCCACCCAGCTCCCAAATAAACACACACAGAGGTCTATTCTTAATTATGAATGCCTGGCCCTAGCTTCTAGCCAGCTTTTCTTAACTCTAAATTGACTTGTTTGGCTTTTCCATTCTCTTACTTCTGTAAATCTCACTCTCACTTGGTGGCTTGCTGTATAGCAGGGCGGCTGCCCCTGAGTCCTCCTGATGCTCTGGCTCCCTGATCTCTCCTCCCAGATCTCTCCTTCTATGTATTCTCTCTGCCTGCCAGCCCCACCTATCCTCTCTCCTGCCTTGCTATTGGCCGTTCAGATCTTTATTAGTCAGGTACAGTAACATAGCTCCAAAGAGTTAAACAAATGCAACATAAACAAAAGTAACACACCTTAAAGTAATATTCTACTACAAAGAAAAATGTAACACATGGCATCTCATGAAGTTAACAAGCTGTACAATGAAGGACACCATCATTCAAGCAAAATAACAGTCTATGGAATGGGAAAAATCTATACCAAATATAAATCTCACAGAGGGTTAGTGTCTAGAATATATAAAGAACTTTAAAAATGAACATCGGAGGCTGCAGAGATAGCTCAGTGGTTAAGAGCTCTGACTGCTCTTCCAGAGGACCCAGGTTCAATTCCCAGCAACCACATGGTAGCTCACAACTGTCTGTAACTTCAGTTCTAGGAGACCCGATATCCTCAGACATACATGCAGGTAAAATACCAATGTACATAAAATAAAATACCACCAATGCCGGGCAGTGGTGTGCACACCTTTTAAAAAAATGAACATCAAGGAAACAAATAGCCCAATAAAAATGGGGTACAGTGTTCCCAAAAGATGAAACACAAATGGCTGAATATTCAACATCCTCAGCCACCAGGGAAATACAAATTAAAAACCACTTTGATATTTCATCTTACAGGAGTCAGAATGGCTAAGATTAACAAAACAAATGACGACAGTTCATGCTAGGAAGAATGCTGGGAAAGAGGAACATTCATGTGTTGCACAAATTGGTACAGTCAGTATGGAAATCAGTGAGGTGTTTCCTCAGGAAGCTGGGAATTAGTTTACCTCAAGATCCAGCTATTCCACTCTTGGGCATATAACCAAAGGACTCCACATCTTAGTATAGAGACACCTGGTCATCCATGTTATTACTGCTGTATTTATAATAACCAGAAACTGGGAGCAGCCTAGATGTTCATCAGCTGATAAGCAGATAATGAAAATGTGGCACGTTTACCCAATGGAACATTATTCAGCTGCTACTAAAAGTGAAATTATGAAATTTGCAGATAAACAGATGGAGCCAGAAATAATCATCCTGAGTGAAATAACCCAGACCTCAAAAGTCAAATATTTCATGTTTTCTCTACAATGTGGATGTTAGTTCTTAATCTTTCAATATGAGTGTTTCAGTCTGAATTACCACAGAGGTTAGGTACCTAGTAAGGAATAAGGGAGTCTTCCAGGGAAGGGGAAGTAGAATATATTGTTTTGGAGAGACAAGTGGAAACTAGGACAAGAGGGACACATGGGTGACCCCAAAGCAGCCACACTGGAAAGTCTTCACCCAGCATAGACGACGGGGAACTAGACAGAGCTCCATTAGGTTAATCTTCCCCACATATATATGCCAGCACCTCCAAGGACCAAAGTCATGTGCAATCGGGGCAGAACTGGACACCAATGGCTGGAAAGAGTGGCTAGAACTTCAACGACCCTCCCCACCCCTTCCATCAATGAGGGAACATGAACAGTCAACCAGCTTGTGGTGATTGCCATGGCCTCTTGCAAGCAGGCACATCTGATGAAGCTGTGGCATTTTGCTTAGAGGACTGCATTCTACAACAGATGCTTAGCACGTAAATCACTGCGGAGATAAAAGTCAAGAATCACAACAGGTTCTCATCTGTAGTGAGATGGCTATTATCAAGAAGACGGCAGATAACCTAATCAAGTCTGAGAGAAGCAGCAAGTTTTCTTGTAGTGACAGAATGGAGTCCAACAGGCAAAAATGTTTTGTTCAATTAAATGCTATTGAAAAACTGGAATCAACTTAAATGTCAGGCAATGGTTGTCAGTGTGGTAACCTGCAAATTCAAACACTGTCCAAGCACATTAAAATGCATCGCATAAAATTGTGGTCTAATGTTAACTGAATAAAGATGGGAAATTATCCCTAAAACTAAGGGTGATAAATTTCCTCCCCTTAGACAGAGCTTGATTTAAGCACACCAGTAAAAAACAGAAATGGTAAATATTTTTAAAGTTATTGATTTTACATTTGGTGGCTTCAGGCCAGCTAGTTCTAATTATTTTTATGCAATGATTCAGGAGCTAAGTAGATGATGGATGGAAGAAACTTGTGCGTGCTTTCCCAGGAGTTTGAACCACTCGGCTACCAGACACATTGGGCAAATGGACTAGATACTGACTGTGAAAGGCTGCTGTCTCTGATGGAACAGGCTGTAATCCAGGATACCTGGGAGTCTGAGGCAGGGGGATCCTAACTTGAAGGTCTGCTTAGTGCAGAATGAGTGAGTCCGAGGCTAGTCTGGGCAACGTAGTGAGACCCTTTTTGGAAAGAAAAAGTAAAAAAAGAAAGGCTGAGGCCGAGCTCAGCGGTAGAGTGCCCTTTGAGACAGGGAGGGTACACTGTAGGGACACCCACTAGTGTGGCTACTGTGCTTGAAACCCAAAAGCTAGGAGCTGGAAGTCACTAGTTCAGAGTCTAGATGTAAAGCAAAGAATAACCAGGCTACAACCTATAGCTCCAGAGAAGCTAGCTAACAAGGAGGACCCTAAGAGGGACGCATGGATCACCCTGGGAAGGGGAAATAGATGAGATCTCCATGAGTAAACTGGGGATGGGTGAGCAATGGAGGGTAAGGGGTGGAGGATAAGAACATAAGGGAACGGGATGGCCCAGCTGGAACAGGAATGGAGTGGGAGAGCAATGAAAGAGATACCATGATAGAGGGAGACATCATGGGGATAGGGAGAAACTGGGTGCTTGGGAAGTTCCCAGGAATCCATAAGGATGACCCCAGCTTAGACTACTAGCAGTAGTGGAGAGGGTGCCTGAACTGGTTTACCCCAGTAATCAGATCAGTGAATACCCTAACTGTCATCACAGAGCCTTTCTCCAGTAACTGATGGAAGCAGATGCAGAGATCCACAACCAAACACCAGGCTGAGCTCCAGGAGTCCAGTTGAAGAGAGGGAAGAAGGATTTTATGAGGTGGGGTGGGGGGATGGAGGGTGTTAAGATCATGATGGGGAAATCTACAGAGACAACCAAACCAAACTAGTGGGAACTCATAAAATTTAGACCAACACCAGTGGCATCTTCATGGGACTGATCTTGGCCCTCTGCATAGGTGAGACAGTTGTGTGGCTTGATCTGCTTGAGAGGGCCCCTGGCAGTAGGATCAGGATCCATCCCTGGTGTATGAACTGTTTTTTTGGAGCCCACTACCTATGGTGGGAGACCTTATATAGCCTTGGTGCAGGGGGAGGGGCTTGGACTTGCCTCAACTGAGTGTACCAGGTTCTGCTGACTCCCCATGGGAAGCTTTACCTTCTTGTAGGAGATAATGGGTGGTGGGTTGGGTAGAGGGAGGCTGGAGGGGTCGGAGTAGGGAAGAGGGGGATGGTATGTAAAATGAATAAAAAGTTCTTAATAATGATAATAATAATGAGAGTACTTATTGCTCTTTCAGGGAACCAGGGCTCAGTTCCCAGCACCTACATGGAGCCGTTCATGACCACCTGTAACTCCAGTTCTAGGGGACCCAACACCCTCCTCTCTAGCCTCTGAAGGTAAATACTCATACACATAAACTAGAAATAAATAAACCTTTGAAGCCCCTCAATCCTAGACTGCTGTATTATCAAGATTGCTGTTTCATTGAACTTTCTCTAAAGCTCTTCTCTGGAAACACCTTTTTTGTGTGAAGTGCTGAAAGTGTGACCCAAGACTAGGTGCCAGCGACCCAGGATCCCCAGACAGGTTGCACTGAACTTTATTTATCAGGGATCCCTGGGCTCCTGAGCCATGGGAACTCCAGCCACGCAAGAGCTGAAACGCTTTCAGCTGAACCCACGTTCATGTCATTTCTGAAGCCTCTGGTGTCTGCTGAATCTACAGGACACTTGGCATTCTGTTCGCAAAGCGTGCCCAACACTTTCTTTGTGGTAGATTCCACATGCTGGGCAGATAACAATGTACAAATGAGTCACTGTGGTGGAAGCATTTACAAAGAACCAGGGAAGCCCCCCCCCCCCCGCCACCCCTGAACCTCCCTCCCCATGCTGTGGGACTGCGAATAGCAAGCAAACACCGCCTGATGGTATCTTTTTAAGAGCAAGCACTAAGAGTTTTTCTTCCATTTTTATATTTTCATTGTAGAAAAATGCAAACAATTCAGAAAAGAAGGAGCAAAAAACCTCCCTGAAATACTGCTATCAAGAAATAAGCATAATTACCATTTGGGGATAATCCTTCCTTTGGGTTCACATTCTAAGCACAGAGGAGTTGTGCTCTTAACAGCTGTTCCTGCCTTCTTTCCTAAGCAGCATGCAGTGTGTAATGGATCTCTTGAGATGTTCATGGGCAGCTTTAGCATGAGAAGTTCACATTCAGCTTTAGCTGTAGTTATTATGGTTACATGTCTTCTGCATTGTGCTCCATCTTTGAGGGAAGCTCACTAAGAAATAGGATGTTAAAGTGGGGGTGAAACAGCAGGATATTTTTAATACAGATGTTAAAAGGGAAGTGAGACAACAGAGTCCAAGGGGAGGTGAAACATTCCACTCTGTGGGAAGCTAATTAGGCTCAGGAAGTAAACAAAGTAGCTTCAGGACATCCCTGAAACTGACCAGATTCATAGACCTCCTTCTTCATGACACACATGCAAAAGTAAGGACTGCTAAGAGACACTTGCAGATCCTAGAGCAGCAGGCACTTTACCAATGGGGCCATCTTCCAGCCCTCATTTCTCTCCTATCTCATAGGTACGATTTGCTTTTTGCTCCAGAGTGGAAGGAATCTTGTGACCTTGGCATTAAAATGGTCTGTTTTAGAGCTGATGCATTTCTGATCCTGACCACCATGTAAGGCTCCCTAAGTTCTAAGTTTTCTTTTCTGCACAATGGAAACATTTGCCCTGCCTTCTTCCTCCCCCCAGTAAAGGAACCTCAGGATTTTCTGAAGAAATCACTGTTCCTTCAGCCAGAAAATATGCCAGAACAGGGCAGACAATAAGCCATGACTCAGCTTCAGGAGGCTGCAGTGGGGAAACAGGTAGTCCCTGGTGGTGGTGTGAGTGTGGGCGAGGCAGACCTGAGGCTGGGAGCAGGAGAGCTGGCCCCGCCCCTTGCTGCCTGCTGCACTGGGTGAGCTGGCCAGGACAGTGCTCTAGAGCTCACCCTGGTGGTGATGATGAGGGAAAGCTGGCAGGCTGACCAACCCAGCTACCACCCAGGCCCAGACCAGGGCTATGAGTTAGCCCACCCCAACATCCACTTCATCTTTGAACTTTTGGAGGATGTGAAGGGGCTGGACCTGCAGATCCAAAGCTACAGGCTCTCCACAACACAGGGCAACAAGAGGATACCCAGGAGGGCCCGGTATTGATAGGGTAGCAGAAGCCAGAGTCCTTGAGCCAGACCAAGGAGCCATTGCATTGAACTCTTACAAGTAAAGATATGTTGACTAAATTGTGTGACTCAATGGGCCACATTACAGCTTCCATGCCGAGATTTTTCTTTCTTTTCTCTTTTCTGTTCTCTCTCTCTCTCCTATACTTTTAAATTTTGTTTGTTGGGGGCAGTGAGGTTGCAAGAGCAGAGGGCAGAAGTGAGAGGACAGGAGATGAGTGGAGTCAGGGTGCATGATGTGAAATCCGCAAAGAATCAATAAAATGTTAAAAAGACAGACAGGAAAGAAAGAAAGAGAGAGAGAGAGAGAGAGAGAGAGAGAGAGAGAGAGAGAGAGAGAGAGGGAGGGAGGGAGGGAGGGAGGGAGGGAGGAAGGAAGGAAGGAAGGAAGGAAGGAAGGAAGGAAGGAAGGAAGGAAGGAAGGAAGGAAGGAAGGAAGGAAGAGCTGAACTTTTGCCCGACCTTGAAACCAAGCTGATTGTATGCTTTGGGACCACTGAAAACTCTGGACCCAACCTGTCGCCCTGCTGTGAACTTAGCTTACTTAAGGTTAACTTGTCTTTAAGGAAACAATATAACCAACTTTACTGAACCTTGCACTTCCCATGTTACCAACTTTTACAAGGTACACTGAACCCATAGTTTCAATCATAAAATATATTTCTGTCTCTCTTTTGCGACCCTTTTATGCCCTTTTATAATGTATGTGTGTGATACGGTAGTCAAGCATGTCACTCACTGGAAGCCACAATATTGAAAGCAACCAGGAAGCAACATAGGAGTTTAGGTTGATCCTGTCTGTTTATGGTTTTGAGTGCTGTTCTGCGTCTGTAAGGGGTACTGACACTTCACAGGGGTTTTTCACTTTGTAAAACTTTAGTAAAAGTTTCTTGAGGGTGGTTCTGTATTCCTCTCTCTCCATACTGCATTTCATGTGCTGTTGAATAAAGAAAGAGCAGATGCCTTGTTGAGGACACACAATAGACAGGAGACAGAGGCAGATGGAAGATACAGAGAGAAGGAGCTAGAACAAGGCCAGGCTTGCTCTCAGTTTGAAAGACTCACAAGGCTACATGCTTTAAGTCTGCAGAACGTTACATGAAAACATAGAGAAGAAAACCCTCTGCAGACCTGCAGCCTAGTGACAGCTTCTCCAGTGGTGTTTGCTGAACAGCCCTCCAGGCTCCTCTCTGTTGGGACATATGCATATGAATATTCATTTTACCAAGTGGCAGCTCACTACCCCTGCCACACTAATGCACGCCTTTTCCCTTAGTGTATACGATGAGTTCTCCGTGTTAACCTGTGCAAACCTGTATCTCCTAATGGTCCCTAAGCCAAACCAACCTGGTGGGCTTTCATAAATAAGAATTGTATTGGAACCCTATTGTATCCATTCCTTACACACTGGTGGCAAAATAAAACATTTTATTTTATTTTATTTGAGACAGGGTCTCTCTGTGTAGACCTGGCTGTTCTGGAAGACCAGGCTGGCCTCGAACTCACAGAGATCCACCTGCCCTGCCTCCCGAGTGCTGGGATTAAAGGTGTGTGCCACCACCACCTGGCCCATAAAACAGTTTTTAAGAGTATGATCACAGATGATTTTATTTTCCGCTATGTTCCACCTCTGTATTTGAAGATCTTTCAGTATAAATGACTTTATTAAGACAGCATTTTTAACCGATTCTATTTCTCTCAGCTTTTCATTTAGTACCACTCTTCATTTATTTGTTATGCCACCATCATGTGCTTGCTGGTAAACTCAACATCCCCAGCTGAGTAACCATCTCCCCTGTGCAGAAGACTGTTTTAGGACAAGGAACACAATCACTCATCTTTTCTCCAGGAAATCAAAGGCACAGGTGAAGTAGAAGCTCAAGGTTGTGAAACTTACACTTTTAGCTAGTTTCTTATGTGTGAGTTCACGTCGATGTGCATGCCCGGGTGCAACTGCCTGGATGTGTGGCCTGGGTGCACCTGCCTCTGTGTGCAGGCTGAGCTCACCTGCCTCTGTGTGCAGGCTGAGCTCATCTGCCTCTGTGTGCAGCCTGGGTGCACCTGCCTCTGTGTGCAGGCTGGGTGCACCTGCCTCTATGTGCAGGCTGGGCGCACCTGCCTCTGTGTGCAGGCTGAGCTCACCTGCCTCTGTGTGCAGGCTGAGCTCACCTGCCTCTGTGTGCAGGCTGGGTGCACCTGCCTCTGTGTGCAGGCTGAGCTCACCTGGCTCGGTGTGCAGGCTGGGTGCACCTGCCTCTGTGTACAGGCTGAGCTCACCTGCCTCTGTGTGCAGGCTGGGTGCACTTGCCTCTGTGTGCAGGCTGGGTGCACTTGCCTCTGTGTGCAGGCTGAGCTCACCTGCCTCTGTGTGCAGGCTGGGTGCACCTGCCTTGGTGTGCATTTGGCCAGAGGAGAACTTGCTGGTTACTCAGTGTTTCCTTCCACCAAATGGAACTGGGCTTAGTGGCACTTACTGGCCTTTTCCTACGGAGCCATCCTGCTGGCCCAGATCCATGATTTTATAGGTGCCTTCAAGTGTTCTTTGTGCTACTTTGTGTAGTAGCCAAAGATGACAAGAGATATTTCCAGAAAACAACTTGTAAGTGTGTTTTTAAAGTTAAAATGATCTGTCATAGAACCTAACCATTTAATTCCTAGGTGTGAAATGGAAAGTTATGCCTAAGAACCTAGTGTTGCAGAACTGTAAGTAAACAGGTGCAGAAACTGGGCCTGATAAAGTGGTCAAGAGTAAAGCCTGCTTCATGTGCTGCTTAGCGATGTTGAGGATGAAACTGATTACTATGGTCATCCAGGACAAAAATACGTACAACACACCCAACACACAGGAGGGCAGTAACTAATAGATTGCTTACGCCTGTATAAGCAAATTAGTTCAGCTTCTGCAGATGAACCTAGAGCTATGCACCAGTTTACATCTGGCCATGGCTGGCTCTCTGTCTTCTCTGTAGTGTGGCATGGAGAAGATCTACAGAGGCCAAGTGGAGGTAACTACAGATGAACGAAACGTGGAAAGCATTGACGGCCAATTTGGTGCCTCTACCTGTTATATTAGAGCAAGCCTCAACATAGCTATTATACAGCTGCCAGTGAAGTTTGTGGGGCTGAAGAAAGTCATAGTTGGAGGCTTTTCCATTCCTTACAGTGCCTGAGGAGCCAGGGTTACCATTCTGAAAGCAAGGAGTATAATGCAGAAGTTCATCACAAGTACACTATGGGTTAGAAGTTGCAGATTATATACATTACCTAACAGGAGATGAAAATGCTTATAAGAAAAAAGTCTTAGTATTTGAAGAACAGTGTGAGTCCACATGTGATAGAAATGTATAGGAAAGCTCATGCTCATATACAAGGAAATCCAGTCAGAGAGAAGCCCAAAAGGAATTTACAGAGGTAGAACCATCCCAAAATGCCACTTGCCCAGAAGAAAGATCAGGTAGCTCAAATAAGGCAAGCTTTGTTGGAGCTCAGGAGCAGGCTGCTGAGCTAGGGCTGGACCCGAGAAACTTCCCACTACATTTGGCGCCCAAACATGGTAGCAAGAATTTCCACCTAAAACCTGAGAAAGCTTTAAAAAGGATTCTAAAATGGAGCTAAAAACAGCTTCCTAGTTCTGTCTCTCTGGCAAGCTGTAGTGTGGCCTTGAGCTACGGTATGGTGGGTTTGCAGCATTCGGGCTTGACCTGTAGGATGCATGCGGATTCCCACCTTGGCACACAGAGACGTCTTGAAACTGCAGTGCACTGCATGGTCGATTTAGCCTTACTCATACAGAAAAAAATGTTTATGGGCCAGCTGCATGTTACCTGGTAGCAGCACGGACCCCAGAGTTGGCAAGGTAAGCATGACTCTCCTGGGTACCTCCACCATGTTGGGAAACTGAGGTGGGTGGAGTCAGCAGCCAGGGCTGCCACTTTTTGTCCTGGCCATGAAGTATAGCAGTTTAAAGTCTCTCCCAGTCAGAGAAGGATTAGAGATTCACAATAAGACAGATTCAAGCGGGATAAACCTCTAAACGACTTATACTATATGTAAAAATGTATGTAGGCTTTGAAAGAGAGGGGGAAAGGAGTTATATAAAGAAATAGATAATTTTTAAAAATAAAGTCTTTAAAGAGACAATAAAATAATATAAAAAAAAATAAACCGCATAAAGACGAAAATTAACAGAGAGTCTGGATTATATTGTCTTTGGGATTTTTAACTACAGAAAGACTTTGACAATAAAGGCTGCTCAGTTAAACCAATATGTATATTTTAAAGGTATCTTGACTTCAAAATTTATGTCTAAGGATAGGTTGCTTTGGAAAAGAGATTCTGCTTTTGTTTCCACAGAAGATAAAAACCTATGGATTGCTTCCAAGCTAAAATGGTTTGATCAAGGAAGAACCCTTGAGAGGCTCAGATGATCCAACATCCAAAATCAGCTTCAAAGTAACTGGCTGAGACAATCCATCCTCACAGACTACTCAAGTTGGGACTTAAACATAATTCTTAATTTTCTCAGGATCCCCATAAAATTGCCAGTATCCTCAATCAGCAGAAAGTAGTAGAAGAAGCTATGCCCAAATTCCCAAAATATCGTTTATAAATATTTATTTTTATTTAAAAGGGGTTGATTATGAATGCAATCTTTTTCTAAAGAAAAAAAGAGGATATTATAGATACGACAGGATGAAAGGATAGATTATTGAATCTACTTTTTTTTTTTTTTTTTTTTTTTTTTGGTTTTTTTCAAGACAGGGTTTCTCTGTGTAGCTTTGCACCTTTCCTGGAACTCGCTTTGGAGACCAGGCTGGCCTCGAACTCACAGAGATCCACCTGCCTCTGCCTCCCAAGTGCTGGGATTAAAGGCGTGCGCCACCACCGCCTGGCTATATTGAATCTACTTTTAAAGAGCAACAACTTGTTTGAATTTTTTTCTTTTTATTAAGAGATTTTCTATTCATTTTACGTATCAATCATGGATTCCCTTGTCCTCCCTCCTCTCACCCCCCAGCCTCCCCTCCCCAACCCACCCTCCATTCCCACCTCCTCCAAGGCAAGGTCTCCCCTGGGGGGTTAGCAGAGCCTGGTACCTTCAGTTAGGGCAGGCCCAATCCCCTCCTCTCTGCACCAAGGCTCAGCAAAGTGTCTCAGGATAGGCACTAGGTTCCAAAAAGCTGGCTCACGCACTAAGGACAGGTCTTGGTCTCACTGCCTGGGGGCCTCCTAAATAGTTTAAGCTAAACAACTGTCTCACTTATCCAGAGGGCCTAGTACAGTTCCATGGGGGCTCCTCAGCTATTGGTTCACAGTTCATGGGTTTCTGCTAGTTTGGCTATTTGTCCCTGTGCTTTTTCCAATCGTGGTCTCAATATCTCTTGCTCATGTGATTCCTTTCTCTATCTCGTCGATTGGACTCCTGGAGCTCCACCTGGGGCCTGGCCGTTGATCTCTGCATCTGCTTCCATCAGTCACGGGATGAGGGTTCTATCCCGACAGTTAGGGTGTTCGGCCATCCAATCACCAGAATAGGTCAGCTCAGGCTTTCTCTCAACCATTGCCAGTAGTCTACAGTGGAGGTATCTTTGTAGATTCCTGGGGACCTCTCTAGCACTCTGATTCTTCCTGTTCCCATGGGCTCTTCATTTATCATGGTATCTCTTTCCTTGTTCTCCCACTCTGTTCCTGATCCAGCTATGACCTTCCACTCCCCTAAGCTCTCTTTCCCCCAACCCTCGCCCTCCATTACCTCCCCTCATCCCCAGTTTGCTCATGTAGATCTCATCCATTTCTTCATCACTGAGTGGTCCCTGTGTCTTTCCTAGGGTCCTTTTTACTAGCTAGCCTCCCTGGAGCTGTGAGTTGGAGTCTGGTTATCCTTTGCTTTGCATCTAGTATCCACTTATAAGTAAGTACATACCATGTTTGTCTTTCTGAGTCTGGGTTACCTCACTCAGGATGATATTCTCTAGTTCCACCCATTTGCCTGCAAACCTCATGATGTCATTGTTTTTCTCTGCTGAGTAGTACTCCATTGTGTATATGTACCACATTTTCTTAATCCATTCTTCAGTTGAAGGGCACCTAGGTTGTTTCCAGGTTCTGGCTATTACAAATACTGCTGCTATGAACATAGTTGAGCATGTGTCCTTGTGGTATGATTGAGCATTCCTTGGGTATATGCCCAAGAGTGGTATAGCTGGGTCTTGAGGACATTGATTCCCAATTTTCTGAGAAAGTGCCATATTGAATACCAAAGTGGCTGTACCAGTTTGCATTCCCACCAACAGTGGAGGAGTGTTCCCCTTGCTCCATATCCTCTCCAACATAAGCTGTCTTCAGTGTTTTTGATCTTAGCCATTCTGACAGGTGTAAGATGGTATCTCAGAGTCATTTTAATTTGCATTTCCCTGATGACTAAGGATATTGAGCAATTCCTTAAATGTCTTTCATCCATTTGAGATTCTTCTGTTGAGAATTCTCTCTTTAGCTCTAGAGCCAATTTTTTAATTGGACTGTTAGGTATTTTGATGTCTAGTTTCTTGAGTTCTTTATATATTTTGGAGATCAGCCCTCTGTCAGATGTGGAGTTGGTGAAGATCTTTTCCCATTCTGTAGGCTGTCGTTTTGTCTTATTGACCGTGTCCTTTACCCTGCAAAAGCTTCTCAGTTTTGAGAGGTCCCATTTATTAATTATTGCTCTCAGTGTCTGTGCTATTGGTGTTATATTTAGAAAGTGATCTCCGGTGCCAATGCATTCACAACTACTTCCTACTTTCTCTTCTATCATGTTCAGAGTAACTGGTTTTACATTACTATGGATTTTAGTTTATTGATACAAATTTAAAGTTAGTTTCATTATATTGTATGTATATTTTTACTCTTGTTTGCGGTATTATGTTTATGCAACTCATTTATAATTGTAATGTATCATTAAGAAATACAGATTAATAGTTAATCATCTATGATAATCAAACTTATAGTAATGTTAGTTAAGTTTTCTAGGTATACATAGTTATATTTTGATTAGGTAGGTAATCTTCAAACACTTCAAAGACCTACAGAATATGACATTTAAAATGTTTTAAAAACTTAGACTTTCTGGACAGTGAGACACGTCTTCTCCTGGCAGCACCAATTTACTTCAAAGAGGATGATGGGCATCAAAGAGACTCCATATGGAGTTTGATTTCTTTATAGCAAAAGTTAGTCATTTGGGCAAGAAACTGTTCTTGCCTGGACAACTGTCTTTGCTTGACAAAATGTTGTATCGACTGGATGTATAGGACCCATAAAAAAATGACCATTAAATTTTGCCAAAACAAGATGAGATGGTCCTTCAGGCTCCTGCTTCCCAGAGGAGACTGCCAGATGTTCTGCTGGACACAAGGAGAAACTCTCAGCCTATAGGCTGAAGAAGGATGCCCCAACATTACAGAGAAACTTTGGGTGACTGTCCAGGCAGGCAGATGTCTCTATCATTCTAGATTTTTGGAAGTTGCTTACAGTGCTCTTCCTGTTTACTTAGGTAATAGTATATCCTTCTGGGGTCTTTGATATAGTTAAAGACTAGATAATTATAATTTTCCTTGGTTATGATAAAAAATAAATTAGATATAAAACTTTAGACTCACAAATATAGGATAAAAGATAAAATATTTTCTTTAATTTGGCAAATACAAATAGACTAGATATTGTAACTGTAATTCTTACTTGATAACTGTTATATATATATATATATATATATATATATATATATATATATATATATATATAATTTTACTATATTAAAGCTAAAACCTTCCTTTTTGATTAGATAGAAAAGGGGAAATGCTGGGGGATGTCTTTCTGTATGTTATGAATATATGTTGTTCCCATTGGTTAATAAATAAGCTGCTTTGGCCTATGGCAAGGCAGCTTAGAGACAGGCAAAAAACTCCAAGGAGAGAGACAGGAAAGAGAAAGGCAGAGTCTGAAGAGACATGAGTTAGCCGCCAAAGGAACAACATGTAATGGGACACAGGTAAAGCCACGGAACACGTGGTGATACATAGATTAATGGATTAATTTAAGATAATAAGAGCTAGCTAGCAAGAGGCCTGCTAAAGGCCATACAATTTATAAATAATATTAAGCCTCTGAATGATTATTTTATAAATGGCTATGGGACCATGGGGCTGGCTAGGACCAGAAAAACTTTTGACTACCTAGGAGGGTTGTCTTTTTAGACAAAAGCAATGCATTCAGGCTGAGGAAACAGCTCCATGGGTAATGGGTGCCTGCTGTGCAATCATGGGATCTGCATGCAGATGCCTAGTGCCAGGTAAATGCCAGGCATGCGAACACTGGGGTGGGAGCGCAGTCAGAGGCAGGAAGCTCTCTGGAGCTCACTGTCCAGACTGTCTAGTCCAAATGGCAAGGGGAGTCTGCAGGAGAGACTGTCTTTAGCAAGTGACATCCTGTCACCCTCCGGTGTGCACATCCACATGGGGGAGTGCACTCACATACATGCACATTCAAAAAATCAATAAGTTTATTATACCAATAATTATTACCAACAATTGATACCAATGTATTATTATACCAATATGTATACACTTGCATATATATTATCACAAGAGAGAGAAAACTCCAGAAATAAGGGGAAATGTTCCAAATTGTATCTATAGGATCTAATATCTAGAATACATGTATAAAAGATAACCTAATCAAAAAATGAGTAAAAGACCAAAGAGATGTTTCTGAAAATGATGTATGTCCACACATGCCATGGGACACACACACCTAAACATGTATACACAAATGCTAAATAAATGTCATTCACTGCACTAAATAAATATCATTAAAATGTCCATTGGAGCTGCATCCAAACAGCAATCTAGAATGTTCAAACATTAAAAATAAAATCAAGAAAACCCATTGTGCTGAGAAAGGATGAACCATAACTATTCAACTACTTAAAAAAGGGAAAATATTTTTTTCTAAATATCAGCAAGTTCAATATACAAATAAGAAAGATGAAGTCAGCACACACTAATTTAAATGCAAAGTCATATGAAAAGAAACAAATTATCAGCAGAAAATTAAGCACTTTGTAGTTTTTTTTTCAAATTTATGTTTATGAGTCTTTTGCCTTCATGTGTATCTATACATGTTGTGTGCACAGTGCCCAGAGGCCGGAAGAAGGCCTTGGATTCCCGTAACTTAGATTCCAGATGGCTGTCAGCAGCTGTGGGGCTGCTAGGAACCAAGCCTCGGTCCTCAGGAAGGAGCAGCCAGTGCTCTTAACCACTGAGCTGTCTCTCCAGCGCCCCGGGAAGCTATCTTTTGATGGAGAGGAAGAGGAGCAACCACATTATGCTCATGGTTTTCTAATTATAGGCTAGTTCTTATGTGACCTTGGATAGTTAGTTTATTATTCTTTAAAGGTGTATTTTTGTACACATTTGTGTGAATTACAGGTGAAGTTTAAAAACACAATATATACAGAAAAATATCACAGACATGTGTCCAGGACTGTCTAGGTCTTTAATTTATATGCTAATTTAATTGCTAAGGATAGAAGAAATACTGGTTATTTCCAAGACAGGGGGAGCAGCAATATTAGGTCAGCCCTTTCAAAAAACCTAAGTAGTACAACTTTACATTTTTTCAAGTAGGTCTCAGCAATTACATTATTTCAGATTTCACTCAATCCATCTATCAGCCTGCTCATGAGTCATACTTGTCTATGGACAAGTGGCAGTCCTGGGCACGCTTGGCAGGGAAGAATCAGAAGTTCCCCAGTCTCAGTGGGTGTGACAGGTGGCAGGACACTAGCCACTTGAACATGTGGCTCTGGCAGGCCTTGCCCTTCTCCTCATTCCCTCTGTCTTGTTAAACCGTTAGATTTGTATCCCTAAAGCCAGCCACCGAGGTCTCTTCCCTTATTTGGCCACTTCCTCCTCCTGAGGTTGGCCACCAAGGTCCAGCTATCAGAGAACTGAAGTCCAGTAATCAGAAGCCCCCTTTGGCCCACCTAATTAACATGCCCAATTAATACCTCATCCTAACACAGGGGTTCCCATTTTACCTTTATACACTGTCATCTGCCTACGGGCCACATCGGTCCCCCCTCAATTCAGAGGCAGTCCCTTGTCCTTCCGGGACAAACCCCCCTCCCTCTCCCTTGTCCCCCTCCCCTCTCCCTCGCTCCCCATCTCCTTTACCACCTCATCCCAGCCCGTTCTAGCACAGACCCCCCTTCTTCTCTTAAATCACACCTGCAAGGTCATTTGCTGCTGTTTTTCTGCCAGGGTCAAAAAGCAGCCACTTTAACTTTTCTTCCCGACTTAATAAGGATCTCTCTGTGAAAACCGGTGTTTGGGTGCGGTTTGTGTCTAATTTGGGTCCAGGAGGAAGCCCCAGCTGTTCAGGGGGTCTCCTTCAACAGGATTTTTTTTTTTTAAATCCAGCTATCCTAAATGTAGGATTAGCCTAAAATCATGATAACACTGTAGCAGAAAATGTAGGCATGATCCAGTGGCCAACCTACATGCTTCTAAATAAGAAGTCTGGCACACCATGCTCTGAATGTCTCCAGAAATCAGAAAACGGAATTCTGAAGCATCGTGAATAGCCGGTATGGCCGTCGACGAGTCTGCACTGCACTCTCCATGTCTCCTTTTTTTTCTTTCTTTTTGGTTTTTCGAGACAGGGTTTCTCTGTGTAGTTTTGGTGCCTGTTCTGGATCTCGCTCTGTAGCCCAGGCTGGCCTCGAACTCACAGAGATCCGCCTGCCTCTGCCATCCGAGTACTGGGGTTAAAGGCGTGCTCCACCACCAGCAGGCTTCCATGTCTCCTTTTATGAGCTTCTTCCTCCGCACGGAGAGCCTGGTGGTATGAGCACTCACCGTCCAATCCGAGGTAAAGTGCTAACCAATCACAGTCTATGGGCTTCCAGTAGATAGGTGGTTGCGCATGTGTAATACAGCAGGCGCTGTTCCCTGAGTGGTTCATCTCTGTGCTCTTTACTGGCCCTGGGCAGGGCAGTCTCATCAGGGAAGCCCTGGTAATGACAGCATAATACACCTGAACTTGATCCACACCTGTAGCTGCGTGCTGCATGGACCCGAGACGCATTACAGAACTTTAGGCCTGCCTGCCTTTCAGAACCTGTCCCTGAGACCAGAGCTCGGGCCTGCAGCTCGGCAGTTCTGAGGATTGTTCCCACCTTCCTGTTGGGCTGCTATCACTGAGCGCCTTGCCTACCAAACACTGCTTTGATCTAACTGTGGATGTAACCCTAGGTAGATTTCATCGTGCTCAAAACAGACACACAGTAAGCAAAGCGATGAGCGATAACAAAGTCCATTTTGGAGGACGAGAAGAGCGAAGTTAAACTCTCTTACCAAGCTGGTCAGTGCTGGGCGGGTTTGACACACAGCGAAGCCGTCCTAACAGGCAGATAGTACTGACAAACACAGAGGAAAAGGTCTTGTATTTTCAGTTGCCCTTCTCCTCGATGCCCAGCCAGATTTACTGTGGAAAGTGGCAATGCCAATTTTTGCAGGCAAATTGTACAAGGGCAGAGAGGGCAGAACTGCAAAGAGCTGGCCTGGCTGGCTCTTATGGGTCCAGCTTGCTTTCTTCATACAATAAATATTTCACTCAAGATCAACGAGAGTGTGTCTCTATCCTCTTGATTCTGAGGGAAGACAATACATGTGATTATACTCTTAATGTAGTTTTGGTAACTTTGTTTTCTGTAAAAAGGAACCAATTAAGGGTTATAAAACTTCCAACTTCCTGAATTGCTTCTATTGCTTAAATTTATAAACAGCTTTCATGACCTGACGATCCCAGTTATTCAGGCATTTGTTCTACTGTTAAAGACCCAGTGAACCGGTATCTAGGAGTTTTATATGGGTGGGGGAGGCACATTCCTGGCACGCCGCCTTAATGGAGGTGCATAGAAGACAAAAGACTTGCCTTGGGAACACAGGCTAGAGATCCAACTAGAAAAACTTGCTGCAGACCAGTTAAAAATGTAAAATATAGCTACCATAGAGCTTAACTGTGTGATGGTATTTTCAACTTCTGTCATCAGGAGACAATATTTTGCACTTTTGTGGGATTGGCCTACAGCTACAGCCATATTGGACAGATGTCTTTAACTCTAAATGCAATGCAGAATTACCTATCATTTCTTTGCTATGCAGATTGAATATTTTGCATGAGCATTCAAAAACGCATGTTTATAGTTTTAACTTTTTAAGTTTATTGTTTTTCCACCAGCAAATGTACTGTCTACAGATGGAAAACTCAAGCCTTTGATGGGTGGTGAGGAATTGCTCAAAAGAATCCGTTACACACAGAGACACATATTATACATAATGTCAGGAAAGCCTAGATTACAGTTTGCCAGCTATGTTTGGGAGGAAACCTCATCTCAGAGAAGCATTTTAGGGATTCCAGACGGTAGTCCTCAGCAGCTGGTCCTGCTGTAAGATTTGGTCAATGGGAAATGCTGCTGCTTTTCTCCCCTTGGTGGCTCCTCCCCTCCCTCTATGGCCATCTCTGTGAAAGCAGTGTTCCTTATTACACTCAAAACAACAGCGAGAAGAGCAGGCCCAGGAACTAAGCAATGTGGCGTCCTATTTTTAGGTCACCTTTAGAAGCAACCAAGAAAATTTGAGACTGTGGGACTTTACAACTATAGGGAACTGTGGCAGAGTACTTATTTTTGGAACTCAACAACTTTCCTGCAGTAAGGGAACTTAATACTGAATAAGCGATTACAAAGGACTTGTCAAAGTTTTAATCATGTTGAAAATCTCAATAATCTTCAACTATTCTACTTCAGATGCCATAAAGCTGGCTTAAAATAAAATTTGAAGATATATGTGGTGTAGTTTAGGAGTTTCATAATATTAAAATCTACTCAGCTTGATCAGAGATGACCGAATATTCTAGATAATAGCTTATGGGGAGTTCACCAGAGATGACCACTCAGATACAATTTAGAGCCAATTGAAAGTCTTTATTTCAACTGGCTGGCACTATACTCATGTATTCAGAACCTAAGTGTAACCCAAGCATTTATTGTAAGGGGATTTCAAAGGCAAAAATCACATTCTGGTATTTTGCTCTGCAGCTTCATGTGGAGATGGAGGGTGGAGGGGTAGGGAGGGGTTGCACAAGCAAGCAGTTTGACAGAAGCTAAGCTAAGCATTCAGCTGGTGGGGGAGGTCTGCACAGTAGGCAGTTTAACAGAAGCTAAGCTAAGCTAGCTGGGGCATCCTGGCCTCAGATTCCTAGAATAGAGTTGAATTTTCTATGGAATTCTCCATCAAGTTAAATCTGAAATGGTCTCAAAATGGATGCAAGATGGAACCTCTGCACTGTCTTACTCTGTCATATTCCCCACTGGTTCTATGGGCATAAGTCAAATTAGTGATGTGTCCTGTTCTAAGGGGAATACGTGGTCCTAATGACCAGTAGCTTACTTAGTTGGTCATGCAGTTGAGGATGCAGGGACCCACAACTAGCCTGATCAGAATAAGAATCAATGGTCTAGCTAATGCTGACAGTAAGGTGGTCAGCCATTGGGACCAGGTAAACAGAAACTGATACCAATGACCCGATCTGTGTCTCCTTTCTTCCTGTGTCATGACAAGGTTTTCCCTAATTACCACTGATTGGTTGGCATAAAACAGCAAATTTCTCCCAAAGCCATGTAGAGTCAGCTTCCCTGTTTCATAAAACAGAGGTCTAGTCTCCTTCGGTTCTGTAAAACTACTTCTGTGAAGGAGTCATTTGGTTTTCCAGTCTGGAATAAAATTCTCCAAATGGCCTAGGTCTAAGTCTGCCTGGGAATTGAGTTCCGTAAAGCTTTGGTTCCCAAGAAATAAGGCTGAGATACCTATGGTAGTTGCACTAGCTATTCCTGTCCTTGCTAGGATACAGACCAGAAATGGTTAGGGCCTGTTTGACCTTCATTAACATTGAGTCAAGACCAATATTCGCTACCACCCTGTCTTCTCCATTATAGGCTATGCGTAGGTGATAGCATAGATCGGTATAAACAGAGTGGAGCTGTGACTTTCCCATGATCGGAGGAGGCACATTTAGTCAAACCATTAGTACAAGCAAGCCAGGTAATTTGAGGACATGATGCAGGTAACAGTCCTTGGCAAAGCATGTATAAAATTGTAGTCCCTGAGGTCTTTAGTATAGCCAGTCTTCACAACTGATTTACTGATCCCCATTCTTCCCCTAGATCCATATTGTTCTACCCCTGGAGGGGACAAAAGAGAGCAGAGGTCTACCTGAAAGTTTCCCATGCCCGATTTTTCTGAATTCCCATGTCCAGGTTTGGGGCTGGTGGGGATTATGCATCCCAGTTTAGTAAACTCTGCTCAGTCTTATCTTTACAGGGTCTGAGATCCAACTGAGAATCCATCTGTTGTCCTCAGTGGCCTTTTTTCTTCTTCTTCAAGGGATGACCTCAGCTACTTTGACAGCAGTTAGAGTGGTGAGAATGACTGGGTAGGGTCCCTTTTAGACAGGTTCCAGGGGCTGGGCAGGGATCCTCTTTACAAACCAAGTCTCCTGATTGGAACTGTTGGGCAACTTCAGAGGTGAGAGACAGCAGGATTCCCTTCACAGTCTGGTCCCTAGCCTGGCAAGCTTCCTGCAAAGCCTTCAAGGACTGGGTCTGAGGAGTTCAGCAACTTTTGTGGTCCCTAGGTGGGGGCTTGGTAGAGATCCATAGCCAGTGGCCTTTCCAGACTCCCGGGAAGGATGGGTCTGTCCATCATCTTTGTTTATCCTGCTGACCAGTCCTTGTCTCACCCAGGCAGTCTCACCCCTGGGTATATTTCAGGTGGTCCAGTCTGAAAACTGGGCTCCTGCAGACCTACCAAGATTCAACGAGAGGCCCCAGTGATTCTAGGGCTATTTTCCATGAGGCCAAGTCAGCTGTCCCGTTTCCCTTCCGGGAAATCTCTTTGGAGTTCTCTGCAATAGACAATGGCCACCCTTTGGGGTAACCAGATAGCTTCTAATACAGCTAAGATTTCTTTTCTATTTTTGATATCTTTTCCTGCTGAGGTTAGCAGTCTTCTTTCCCTGTAGAACCCCATGGACATGGGCTGTGGCGAAAGCATATCAGTGTATGTGGTAATAGCCTTGTTTTTTACCCAATGGAGTGCTGAAGTCAAAGGTAAAAGCTCAACTCTCTGAACTGAGGCTACCCTGCTTCAAGATTGTGCCTAGAAAGACCTATCTTGGGTCACCACTTCTGTCCTTGCATACCTGATCCCATTTGGGTTGAAATTTCTCCCATCTGAGTCTGGTATCACCAACAGGACATCAGTCAGATCATGCCTGATAGACTGGATCATGCCAGTCACCTCAAGGCAGGAGACTGGTAGGGTTGAGGGCTGATGTCTTGTGGAACCAAATGAGGGGTTGATCTAGAAGCAGGGCTTGGTATTGGGTCATCCAGGGATTAGATATCCATCTCCCAGGTTCCCTTCTAAAGAGGGTCTCAACAGTGTAGGGCTGTTTGGAACAGTTTGTGCCCTAAAGTTAAATTTGTCAGGATAGTTTTTTCTTTGTTTGTTTTTACTGGCAGGGCAGTAGCAACTATGGTCTTTATACATGCTGGCCATCCAGCTGCAACTGGACAGATATGCCACTGGTCTTTCCCAGGATCCCAGGGTTTGCATGAGGACCCCTCTAGGCAATGCCTCTGGTCTTATCCACATACAAGTGAAATTTCTTAGTAATGTCTGTGAGGTCCAAAGCTGGGGCAGGATATTTTTTAAGGCTTCAAAGGCCCTCTGTTCAGTCTCAGTCCATTCCAAAGGCTACATACCCCTGGGCTTGGACACTCAACAAATGGCCTACAGCCTCCAACATCCCCAGGAATGCCCACACTTGTTATTTTGTTTTGGTTTTTGATGTGGGATGGGGATTTGCAGGATGGCTGAAACATGGTATCAGGAAAGTGGCTGCTTTCCTTCTTCTAGGTTGTAGCCTAGGTATGTGACCTGAAGGATGAACAACTGAATCTTCTTGGCTGATATTCTGTACCCCAGGGATTGGAGGACTACTAAAACACCCTCTGTTGTCTGTCCACATTCCTCCTCATTGTTCAGAGATATGGGGCCATCTATACACACTGGAGCAGCAGGTTTTGTGGACATTTTTGGTCTGAATTCCAACAGATCTGCACTCAGGGCCCCAACCAACAATGCTGGTGAGTCAGTCCCTGAATCTCTTCCCATTGTCTATCCCCCTCATTTCTCTTTGTGTTTCTTCAAGGGCAGAAGTCTCCACATAGCAGATTGTCCTTCCCTGTGTTCAACTGAATCTCGGCTGTTGTGAATGTTCTGAGCAATTTCCAAAAGTTGAGATCTATTTATTCCTTCAAATATCTCTAATTTCTGGAGCTTTCTCCTTATGTCTGGAACTAACTGCATGACAAAGGAAATATTAGTGGCTCACTGGGTAAATACCCAATTTGTGTCAGAGTCTTTCCAGAAACCAAGAAGGCAATTCATCAGGTCCTTGAATAACCTGACTTACCTTAAATTAGCTGGTTTTCTGGCTGCCACTTTTAATCCTCCCAATAACGTTTCTTGAAGAAAATTGTCCAATACCTTCCTATCTTAAAAGTTTCCATGGGGCTATTTCCAACAGACTCTTAAGGGCCTGCAGCTTCTCCAAAGATGGAGGGTTTGGGGGTCTTCCAACTACATTCATTACTGGTAGAGAATATATAAACTGTGAACAGGGAAGGAGTTGAACTTCTACTTTCCCTCTGGTGATGGATCAGGTAACTATTTTCTCCTCCCTGCAGCAAGACTGAGAACAGGCAGAAGTTTTGGGTTTCTCTTGCCCACTTAGCTGCACCATAACTTGGATCACCAACAAGAGGGCACAGGTCTTAAGCCAAGGGTATGTGTGTGTCTTGAACCAGAGAAGCCATTGGTTATGACAGTTAAATTAGTGGCTATAGTTGGTATACATACATGCACAGGAATATATACAAATGCATAAAATGCATATTTAAAATGAACTCTAATTTCAGCAATTACATACTAAGTATCAATTTTAATCTTTGATGATCCCCAAAGCCACTCCTTTGTATCCTGTATAGCCTTATATTATTATATAGTCTAAATATTCTAAAATATTATAGAATCATAATTTTCTGTTAGAGTCAGCTATTCAGTTTATCAACTATTAAAATATACCAGTTATCTGCAAGAATTCCTGAACTTACACCTTCCTTTTACAGAACTCCAAGGGCTAGGACTAGAAATGGAGACCATGTTGGGTACTGATCTTCTCAATGTACTTTAAAATTTTTTTTTCAAACTTCCAGAGCAGTGATACTGAGAAAAATTACTCTGGACGCACTCTTATGTGAAGCAAATGCGTGTGAATCTATTGGATACCTGCAAACGTAAACAAGAGTCAAAGAGCCCAGTCCCAGAAGTGGGCAACAAAGCATTCCATTGCATGTAAAATGAGAGGGACCTTGCCCAAGCAACTGAAGCCAGTTGTGTGCTCCAGCCTTCCCAACAGAGACCACTGTTCACACACTGCAATGAAAACTACTATGAATTATTTTTAGCTCCACATAGTATTTTTCTCATAAAAAGGTACTGTGGTTGTTTAAGAATGGACCCTATAGCCAGGCTGTGGTGGCACATGCCTTTAAGGCAGGCGGATCCCTGTGAATTCAAGGCCAGCTTGGTCTATAGAGCTAGTTCCAGGACAGCCAAAGAAACCCTGTCTCAAAAAACTATAACAAAAAAAAAAAAAAAAAAAAAAAAAAAAAGGACCCCATATTTGAATGTCTAGCTCCTAGCTGGTGTAATGTTTTAGCAGGATTAGGTGTGGCCCTGTTGGAACAGGAGAAAGGGTCACTGGGATGGTGGGATTTTGAAACTTCAAAGCTTTCTTTTTCTCTGCTAGCAGATTAGGATGCAGCTCTTCAGGTACTTCTCCAGGACCATACCTAACTGCATGATGCCATGCTTTCTGCCATGATAATGGACTAAGCTGTATGGGTCCTGCATGTCCAGTCAATACATTTTTTCAAGCAGTCCAGGAAAGAACAGTTTCTTGCCCAAATGGCTATTTTTGCCAAGAAGAAGATAAACTCCACAGAGAGTGTCTTCAATGCCCATCCTTCTCTTAAGTAAATCGGTGCTGCCAGGAGCAGACATGTCAAACTGTCCAGAAAGTCTAGATTTTTAAAAACATTTTAAATGTCATATTCTGTAGGTCTTTGAAGTGTTTGAAGATTACCTATCTATCTGAACTATATCTATGTATACCTAGAAAACTTAACATGGCTACAAGCATGATTATCATAAATGACTAATTATTAATCTATTTCTTAATTATCCATTACAATTTTTTTTTTTTTCGTTTTTCGAGACAGGGTTTCTCTGTGTAGCTTTGCACCTTTCCTGGGACTCACTTGGTAGTCCAGGCTGGCCTCGAACTCACAGAGATCCGCCTGGCTCTGCCTCCCGAGTGCTGGGATTAAAGGCGTGCGCCACCACCGCCCGGCTATCCATTACAATTTTAAATGAGCTGTACAAACATAATACCTTAAACAAGAGTAAAAATATACACACAGTATAACAAAATTAACTTTAAATTTGTATCAATAAACTAAAATCCATAGCAATTTAAAACATTTTAAACAAGTTGCTCTTTAAAAGTAGGTTCATTAATCTATCCCTTTATCTTATATCTATACTCTCCCCCCTTTTTCTTCTTTAGAAAGAGATCACATTTATAATCAACCTGTTTTAAATAAAAATATTGGTTTTTATCTGTCCCACAACAGAGGGCTCTTCTGATATGGAACAAAAGAATGACTCAACCTTTTTTTTTTTTTTTTTTTTTTTAGCAATATGTTTGGGTTTAGAGAAGGAGTGAGCAAATTCTATCTCCAAAGCCAGCTTGGTATATTTGGGAATTTGAGCATAGCTTCTCTTACTACTTCCTGCTGGAGGAGGGTGCTGTATCTTATGGGGACACAAAGAAATTTTTAGGATTATGGAGTAGTCCGTGAGGGTGTATCGTTTGAGCCAGTTGCCTTGAAACCATTTTGGATGTTGAATCATCCAAGCCATGGTCATCGGAGACCTTTCAGGGGATCTTGGCTGGTCAAAACTGCTGTATTTTAATCTGGAACAAATCCATAGCCTTTTGCTTTCTGTGGAAACAAAAGCAGAGCTTCTTTTCCAAAGCAACATATCCTTCCATTCAAATTTTGAAGTCAAGGTATCTTTAAAATATACAAATTGACTTAATTCAACAGCTTTTACAACCAAATGTTTTTCTGTAGTTAAAAATCCCAAGGACAACACAATCCAGATTCTCTTATTTTTATACTGTCTTTACTGTCTCTTTAAAGATTTTATTTTAAAAACTATCTGTTTATATTACTGCATATATTCCCTTTTCTCTTTTAAGCCTACGTGCATTTTTTACATACACTGTAAAAGCATTTAAAGTCTTGTTCCATCTGAATCTGCCTTATTGTGAACCTCTTGCTTTAAATGCAGCATTTCTAAGACTGACACACCCGCTGTGGCTGGTGGCTCCGCCCACCTCAGCTTCCCATCATGGCAGTGGTACAGTTTACCACCAGCTCTGGGAGCCATCAACTCTTAGAAACAGTGGGTCTATGCTTTATCAAAGCATCGTGTAGCCCAGTAACTTTTTTTTTTTAACTAGTGAAAACGATATCCAACACACAGCATAGTGCGCAGCTTGGAGACACCTCTGTGTAACATTCGGGTCAAGCTCGAATGTAAGACAAACCCGCCCTAGTGTAGCTCAAATCCACAGACTGCTGCTAACTTGAGAGAGACAACTAGGAAGCTGTTTTTAGCTCCGTTTTAGAATCTTTTTTCTCAGGTTTTAGGTGGAAACTCTTGCCAACCTGTTGGGTGCCATTTTGTAGCTAGAGTTTCCCTGCCTGGCCCATGGTCAGGACAAATCTCTCACCCGCCAGTCCCACAGCTGCTCAGACCCAACCAAGTAAACACAGCGACTTATATTGCTTACAAACTGTATGGCCGTGGCAGGCTTCTTGCTAACTGTTCTTATAGCTTAAATCAACCCATTTCTATTAGTCTAGAAGTTGCCACGTGGCTTGTGGCTTACTGGTACCTTCCATCTCACTTGTCATGGTGGCGGCTGGTAGCATCTGCCTTCCTATTCTCTCAATTCTGCTCTGTTAGTCCCACCTACACTTTCTGGCTACTGGCCAATCAGTGTTTTATCAATCAGTCATCCACACCACTAAGCCTCTGAAAATTAAGCAAGGCCCCTTAAATGCTTTTTCTTATTAAGAGTTGGCTTGGTCAGAGCCTTCTCAGCACCATTAACACCTGCCTGGGACTGCCTGCACTGGCTAGGGTGTGGGTGAGCTGGCTCTGCCCTCCCACCTGCCATGTGGTGGCATGGGTGAGGGAGATGCCCTCCTCCTTACCCCTGTGGCAATTGGGAGAGCTGACCCTGCCCCTCACCAACTGTGGTACTCGGGAGAGCAGGCTCTGCACCTCGCCTGGGCAGCACAGTAGAGTTGACCCTGTTGTCAGGGTGTGGTAGGGGGTAATCCAGTCCAGGAGGTGTGAAAGCAGAAGAGCTGACCCCACACCCCTCACCTGCCAGGTGGTGGTATGGGCGAAGGAAACATGCCTTCCCCCTCCCTTGTCCCTAAAAACCTGCAGCAACAGGAACAGGCCTGGGGTGGGGACATGAGTGGGAAAAATGCCCTTGCCCCTCACCAATTGTGGCACTCTAGACAGTGGCCCTTGCACCTCACCTGGGCAACATAATAGAGTTGGCCCTAAAGGCGTAAGAGCAAGAGCAGCCCTGCTCCTTGCTGCAGTGAGCTAGCCAGGGAAATGCTGGAAAGCCTGCCTATTGATGAAAGCAAGCTGGCAGACTGAACAACCTAGCTACTGTCCAGGCCCTGAACCAGGGCTGAGTTTGCCCACCCCACCTCCACATGCCAAAGCATGTAAAGAGGGTAGAGGCCTGTCCTAGAGATCCAAAGCTGCAAGATCTCCATGACACAGGACAACAGGATACCAAGGAGTCCCAGTGAGGGCCGAACACACTCCAGAGGCCTTGAACCAGAGCAATGACTCATTGCAATGAACACTTCCAAGTAAATAAAGATGTATGGAATAAAGGGTACACTATTTGGCTCACTGTGTCACACCACAGCTTCTATGACAAGATCTTTCTTTTGGAGGTGGATAGGTTGCAAGGGCAGAGGGAAGGTATAAAAGGATGGGGAGATGGATGGGACCAGGATGCATGATGTGAAACCCACAAATAAAATGTTTAAAAGTTGCCTTGGTCACGGTGCCTCTTCACAGGAATAAAACAGGGACTAAAGCATGTACATATGTGTGAAAGTGTGTGTGTGTGTGTGTGTGTGTGTGTGTGTGTGTGTGTGTGTGTATATATATGTATATATATATATATACACACACACACACATATAATTTCTTATAGAAAGCAAGAAAATAAAATCTCAAAATTTTATAAATTAGCTGCCCGCTTAGCAAATGCAGTATATTTACAATTTTTAAGCACAAGGATTTATACATTGTCACACATTGTTCACCAAAATTTCCCATCATTTCTAGATGACAGTAAGTCAATGCTATTTTTGAAAAAAAGCTTTATTCATTTATGCAAAGATAGTATCAGCAATAGGTAATAGGAACATACTTTTAAGTTTAAAATTAATCTTCCATTTTGAAAGGTTCAGTACTTTTTTCTCCCTTCTCTTAAATACTTGACTCCAACAGAACAGCAGATGAAAGTTTATTCCCTTACTTTTCCTTAAAGTCATACGGCAACAATTACAATTGTTCTTTAGAATTTAGGGTATCATTCACAGTAAGCTGGAGATTTAATCAGAGTGATACGTGTAAGAATCTCACACAAAAATACAAATACACTGAAATAAACAAGGGACAAATAAAAGAACAAAGTTCGGGACACTTTCTACTTTTCTGGTATACTGACCTCTTGGTGACTTAAAAAGATTTTTGTCCTTCAGATACAGAATAAAATTAAGAGTTGAAGATCATTATGGACACTTGTGACATGACCCATGGTGGTTCCATTAAGTTAGGGTTAAGTGGAATCTCCATGTTTGAGGGAAGGGCTAATACAAGGCAGGCCAACAAGGCATTTTAAAACTCATGTCCACGGCAGGTCAGATGGTGTCCATCCAATTGAGTCCTTTAGAAAGGTACTGTCGCCCATGCTACATTCTAAGGCTTAGCCCCTGAACTGCTCCTATCGGTTACTTGCTTACTTTATACCATGGAACAAATCCTGACAGAATGGGAGTACAGATTGCAAATGACTGTGGGCACAAAGGGTCTCTGCTGTCACCATGCATAATGTCCAATGGAGACCATCAATCTAAAAACAGATAAACTACCACTTTCTTGGGATACAATTATGAAACAAATTTTGTGGTTTAGAAATGTCAAAATTACCTACTTTGACTGTTTTGGACATATTTTACTTTACAAAAGGAAATACAACAGACTAACAAAACTAAAAATCTGTTTACTCTGTAACAACTTATATTTTGAATGTTTTTATAAAAATTTCTTTCAGATACTCTGATTAACTTTTAAGTGACATAAAAAATTTTCAGCACTCTTTAATATCAGTATTTTGCACAATTTTAAGACAGCCATTCAGTTCAGCATTTTAAGAAAAAAAGAGTATTAACTCACTGAGAATAGCTTATACACCTAGCAAAGTTTAGTTTTTGTCTTGGATTCGTTAAACAAAATTATACCCAGAATTTTAGATATCCTCATTACCATCCCAACCAAATAAATAGGATATGTGCATGTGTGTGGATTCTAGCTACAGGGTAAAATATTTTGTATAAATGTAAGACCCACTGATTGGACTGTTAAGAATCTGTTTTCCTGGGTTTAGATAAGGAAGACTTCAATAAAGCTACTATATATTGAGTTCCACTGATTAAAAATGCAGTTCTAAAAATTATGCTCTTGTGGCAAATGTTTAGACAAATAATAAATGTAAAGTACAATACTGTAAATACTGTACTGTTCAGGTACCTGTAGAGAAGTGAAATGCTTGTAGTCTATCAAAATTCTGACCTTTCAAAATAGGTTTATAAAATCGTTTTCTTGAAAATTAGTATTTGTTTTTGAACTCTTAAAATGCCAATTTCAATTAAAAGTCCTTTAAGTCTTAAAAGTTATTCCTTTCAGCTATTTTTCAATTATTTGAAAATTATTTTTTATCCTTTTTACTTGCAATTATTTTTCTTTCAACTATATAGTGAACACAAAACCAGTTTCTACATAAACATCTAATGAACAGATTCAACATAAAACTAGGCAATCTAATAGAACTCTTATACAAAGTCTGAGTGTGATTTTTCAACCCCTCTGTAATAGTGAAAACCATTCCATCTCTTTTAGTAGTCAACAAGCAGCCTTGACTACTAAATTAGCAAAGATGGTCAGACTTCAGCACTGCCCGGCTTCTTCTGAAGTGATGCACTCTTTTATCCTAGAAGAGACAGAAAGTCATTTTAAATCACTGAAAATTCCACACTACCACTACTCATCTATTACAAAATAACCAATGTGTTGGTTTACATTTAAATATAGTAAATGGGGAAAGGGAGAGCATTTGGAGGAACTCTGCAACAATAAATGCACCAACTGTTAAGGCTTTATTAAATGACAAAATTAAAAAGGAATCCCAGTAAACTCAGAAATAAGTTATAATTAGTACTTTTTAGATAATTAAATGATTTGGCAGGTGTACCAAAGACAGTGTAAAATTTATGTGATTCTTAAAACTATTCTTTAAAATTTTTTTCACTAGAATTTCTTTTGTGTGTACAAGCATGCATGCATGCATATGTGCCATGGTCCATATGGAGAGGTCAAGAGGACAATTTGCTGGTTCAGTTTCTCTCCTATAACATATGTAGGTTTCAGGGATTAAACACAGGTCATCAGGCTTGGTGGCAAATGTCTTTACCTGCTGAGCCATCTTGCCAGCCAACAAAAACAAAACCATCCAACAAAACAACAAAATAACCCCAAAGCTTGGGTCTGGAGAAATGTTCTGATGGTTAAGAGCACTTATTCTTCCAGAGGATGTGGGCTGGATTTCTAGTCACGTTTCAGCTCACAAACTGTTAACTCTAGTTCCAGAGAATCAGAATCTTATCTGGCTTCTGTGGGCACCAGGCAAACATAGTATGTAGTGCAGACATATACACAGGCAAAGCACCAGTATACAATTAAGAAAGAAAGAGAAAACTAAAATCCTCCCCAAACAACAAAACAAATCCCTACCTATTGTTTTTATTAACAATTGCATCTGAAAGAAACCATATTTGAGAACAGTACTCTATTTCAACTTGAAATCCTTTATTTTGATTAAAAGCTCTAAATCTTGCATACTTAAGGCTTAGCTTCAATCTATGAAAATGTACCATTCTTTATGAGGCAAAGGTAAGAAAATTTAAAATGTTTTCTCAAGGGGATTGGTCCTAGGAACACTCTCTCCCATAGATATGAAAACCTAAGGTTTGCTCAAATCTCTTATATAAAATAGTGTGGTTGCATTATACACTGGGGATCTTTCTGTATACTTTAAATTTCTCATTCTTCTACCTAATATGTAAAGTTTTATTGCACTGTGAAGAAAAAAAACAAAAAAAGTCTGCACATGTGTTCAGTATAATTTAAAATATGTGCATATAATTGGTTGAATTTAGGGCACATGCATACAGAAGACTAATGTTTTCAGAAATATTTCCTTTACTCTGTTGCTTACCGAGATGTAGATACAGGGAAGTGAAGCCTTAAAAGAGAAAGGGAGTTAATAAAATAGTATTTTCTTTTCTCCACAACTAGCTTAATCTTGCCCTTTTCCTGGGGACCAGATTCCATTATGTAAAGAGTGTATGGCTGGAATGGTGGCTCCTTTGGTAAAGTACCTATTGTACAAGCCTGAGAACATGAGTTCAGGTCCCTGGTACCCCCTTTAAAAGGCTGGTATTAGAGGTGCACTACTATCTAATCACCATCCTTGAAGAGTTAAACAAGAGACAGGCAAATCCTTATAGCATAGGTCACCCAGCCTAGCCAAATGGACAAGCTCCAGATTCAGTGGAAGATCAGTTTAAAACAGTAAGGTGGTGAGACACCCAAAGTCCACCTCTGACTGCCACAAGCACCTTCATGTGTACACACAATAAGGTAACATCCCATTAAGGTTAGGGTCTAGAAAAGTGGTCACAAATGTATGTTTTTAGTAGTTAGGTAGTAATGAATTAAAATTATAGGGCTCAAGTTAAAACAAAAAATGGGATTTATGATGGAAATAAACAGAGCATTCAATTTCAAAAACAGCATTTAGTTGCTTATAACAATATGTCTAGGGCTCCATGTGCTTGCTCTGTGTAATCAGGACAAGTCCTTGGGATCCCAAGAACCCCAACATTGACTGTGGGCCTCCATACACATACGCTGACTTACCTGTGAACATGTGCATGTGCACTTACGCACTTGCACTTACACACACACACACACACACACACAGAGAGAGAGAGAGAGAGACAGACAGACAGACACAGACACACAGACACACACACAGACACACACACACACACACAGAAAGAAAGGGGGGAGGCAGGGGTGGTGGTGTAACAAACAGCAGACCACTCCACTAATTTCTGATTCCTAACTAGAGGGGAAGAAATCTCTAGAGTTCAAAGGTAAGTTTTCTTGCTAACACCAGGTAAAAACTCAATTTTGAAGACGTTTTGTTTTCAAACAAGTCATTTAATACCTTTAGAACTTTGGGGCAAGGTGACTACTGCAGTTATATATTGCACTGTGTAGAAAAAAAATGAAACAATTTTAAATGAGTATCTTTTACTCATTATGCTGCACACACACACACACACACACCAAAGTAGGTAAAAGGGGTAATAACTTTCACTGGCTGTCTAAGGCTAGAGGTTAGAAACGGAGATTGAGTACTAATAGGATAGGGTTCGTTTCTGGGATGGCTAAGACATTTTTAAATTTGACTTACAGTTGTACAATTAAGTAAATATACTAAAAAGCCACTGAATTATATACTTTAAATAAGTTGTAGGATATCCATATTATACACCTATCATTTACCTATTATTTCAAAAAAATCTTCCTCAAATGCAATATTCTCTCCACTGGACTAACCAGTGAAGACTTCAGAGTCAGACTCAAAAGTAAAGGGACCTAAGACTCTGTGTTCTATTCATCCTCATTTTATATTTGTAAAATGTCTTGGGACTAAAGAACAGCTCAGGAGTAAAGCATGTGCTTTACAGCATGTCTAAGTCCCTGAGTTCTAACCCCCAAACTAAACCTCCACAGAGAAAGCAGGCAAAACTGTAGTCCTAAAGTGTAAGTCATCTGTACAATGTGGACAGAAGATTAGAAACTCAATCTTTGCTAAATTCATTCTCACTTGATTATTTTCAACATCCTCAGTTTTATCTCTTCATTCCCCACAAATGTTCAAATATATTAACCAAGTAGTTCTTTTGTTCTCTTTAGTACAATACCTATGAATTACATTCCACTATCAAATTTTTCTTTTACTGTGGTCAAGTTATTTTATCTGCCAACTCATGACCCTTTTATAATACTTTCCCATTTCTCTGTGTGTATGCTTGTGTGTTCCCTGTGTGTGTGTGCATTCTTGTGTAGGTCTGAGGTTAACATCTGGAGTCTTTCTGATTGCTCTCTACCTTTTTTCATAGAACTCAGATCACTGATATGGGTTGACCTGGCTACACAGCTTGCTCAGGATCCTGTCTTTGCATCTGACGACTGCAGATCTTTAGGCAGGCTGCTAAAACCTACCTGGCATTTGTGTAATTCTGAGTCCAAATTCACATTTGCTCAGTAAGCACTTTACTCACTGAGCCATGTGCCCAACAGCTCATGAAATGTTTACCTTCTAAAAACTTTTCTTCCCTAAAGATAAACTATATTATTCTAAGACTTACACAGCATCCAACACACTTCTGGGTAAAACTCAACCACCATAATGGTTACCAGTTTGTGGTACACTTCATCAGTATAAAAATATATGCAGGGGCTGGAGAAATGGCTCAGTGGTTAAGAGCATTGGCTGTTCTTTCAGAGGTCCTGAGTTCAATTCCCAGCAACCACATGGTGGTTCACAACCATTTGTAATGAGATCTGGTGCTTCTTCTGGCATGCAGGAAGAACACTGTATACATAATAAATAAATAAATCTTTAAATATATATATATATATATATATGTATGTATATATCCCACAGGAAAAATAATGTTTCAGTGTTAACACATACACATTTTGTTCTGAATACTATTCTTGTCCTACCTTGAAGTAATCATCTTGAGTAACAAGAGAATTTCTCAGTCTGTTCTCAGGGTTAAATAGACAAGAGACCACTGTCTGTATGCTTCGGTCCACAGACTTCTGAAACACAGAAGTTTAAAGACTACATCTTTTATTCACTGCTAATGGATTTTTTAAAGTATACTGAGCATATACACTTCTAAGAAATTCATTCATAAATTGTTTATTTTATATATAGTTCTCCTAAATTAATGTTCTAGTGTCTTAGCAAATTTAAAAGGCTGTATTTATTAAGACTATGGTATTTTGCTTAAAGCATTTATTTTTCCTATTTCAGAAGGAATCAAGAGTTTTAATATTTAAAAGTATTTAGAGTGACATGTTAGTATAATAGTACAGGGTGGCTATTTTAATTTTATATGTGTGTGAAGTTTTTTTTTTTTTTGAGGCTCAGTCTTATGCAACCCTAGGCTTGCCTCACACCAGCTATGTAACCAAGGCTAGTTTTGAACTCCTTATTCTTCTATTCCAAAGTGCTAGGATTACAGCTGTACATCACTGTGCCCTTATTTTCAAATTTTAAGATTGTACATCAAATCAGGCAATTTGTTATCCTCTTCTATTGTTTAGTAGTTTTCTTTTTTTTTTTCACTAACACATAAATAAGGAATCTGTCCACAGTGAAATCTCGCATTACACACATTCCCAACTTATCAATTACTTTCTTCATTCAATAATATAAATTAGAATTTGGGGGTGAGGATATGATTAAAGAAATGACTCTAGTTCAGTATCAAATAGTCACCATTTTAAAAGCTAATGTCTTATTTATAATGTCACAGAATACTATAAATAATACGTATTACAGCTGGGCAGCGGTGGCACACACCTTTAATCCCAGCACTCGGGAGGCAGAGGCAAGCAGATCTCTGTTGAGTTTGAGGTCAGCCTGGTCTACAGAGCGAGATTCAGAACAGGCACCAAAACTACATAGAGAAACCCTGTCTCAAAAAAACCAAAAACTAGTAACAAAAACAATAATACATATTACTATATAAATAAAAATTTTAAACTATAAAAGACATGGCAAATATAATTCATACTAATTGTAGACACCTAGCCACTGAATTCTACCAAGTCATATTACAGAACAGTAACTAAAATATGATTTAAAAAATGCAATCAATTAGAAGAGAGGATATGACAAAGAAATCAGAAACTCTCAATGTTTGGAGTGTCTGAGATATCATTATCTTGTACGTTAACTTCAGAGTTAAGTTTCCTAAGCTCTTTAAATTTTTAAATCTGGGCAAATAGGTCTATTCAAACAATCATTACTAATATAATATAAAACATGTAAAAGTAAATATAAAAACCAGTAAACAAAATTAGATGTTTGCCTTTTGTGGGCCACTTCCAGAGGCTGGAGTAGCTTCATGAACTGAGCATTCATTTGGCAAAACTTCAGCTCCTGAATCAACTTCGCTGCAATGGTAGTTAACAGTTGTATATGCCTATATTTAAAACAATAAGAAAAAAGTGTAATTAACAAGAAACACGATACATTTCTAAGTCATTCATCAAAAGCTAAGCTGCTATTTCAGAAACTGTTTTCAACTAAATGGCTGAAATTAAGTCTTTTATTTTAAAAATGTCTTCTGTCAACATCAAAGTCAGTAGGAGGTGAAGAGAATTAACTATACTATGTAGTAATAATGGAGTACCCGAGAATTCTCTTGGTATACTTTTCAAATATCCAATCTTTATCTTTATGCAAGTTAGTTAACAGAAGCTCAGGTGTTTCACGGGCAACACCATCTTCTTTTATATAGTAATGTTAATGGTAAAATATTTGTTTCTCTCCTGTTTTCTTTTCACTGCAAACTCAGAGACAGATTCTAGGAAGACCAAATGCTAACTCTGAAATCTAGTTTTTTTACTACTTTCCTTGGATTATACATCATGCCAACAAGTAACCAAAAACCTATCGTATATGAAGCAGCCATTGACTGGGCATACACAAACCATGTGAAAAACAACAATCAGTTTCTCTCTCATGTGAGTATATAACTGAGATAACAACAGAGTAAAATGCATGCTATAAAAAGGCAATTAAAATATTTATAAATATACACAATATGGCAAAAGAAATATATTAGGAAAAAACCGTCAGACTAAGCAGAGTATGTTGAGCTAATTCATTTTACCGGAGGTATAACATAACTCCTCTGTTCCCCAGCCGGCCACTGCGGTGGCATCTTAAGAAAAGGAAACAAAGATTATTTAAACACCTACACATTTTTACAAAAGAGGTGATAAGACAATGTTAAGGTATATAAACCATGCGGACTCAATTTCTTATCCTAAAACAGAACCAAAGATAGGTACGAGGTACCTTTATGCTTCTAATATCTGTGCATTTTTCAGTTCCAGCAATATATAAACCTTACATTTTCTCAATTGAAAGCTGGCATTCAGAGAATTTTAAAAAGACAGTGGCTCTTTGAAATTATTACTACAGCTATGGTCATGGGTCATAAATATGGTTGCATCTATTGGGAAAAATTCATGGAACTACTATTTTGTACCATCTAGCAAAATTATACACTATCAATCAGAATGGTGCTCTAAGAACTGGGTTGTATTTTCATTTCAGCCTAGACTTTTCAGGTATTTGACAGAAATGAAAGAATGCTTGTTGAAATAAGAACAGAAGATACTGAATTTTGTAAACAGTCTGAACAAATGTTTTTCCTTGTCAAAATACTTATCTCTAAATAATATTGATGCCTGAATTATAGAGTAATTCTACTTTCCTTTAATTTTAGATATTTAAATAAGCACACTATGCAGCAATTTTATATAAAGAATAAGACCATAGTAATATCCCCAAGTTAATTTACATTTCCTTAAATTATCTGATCATTCAAATTCCTCCCCTCAGGGCTCAGAGAACCCTAGGAAGAGGAGGCAGAAAGAGTCTAAGAGCCAGAGGGGATGGAGGACACCAGGAGAACAAGGCCCTCTAATCAGCAAGATCAAAGCTCACATGAACGCACAGGGACTGAGGTAGCATGCACAGAGGCTGCACCAGGTCCTCTGCCTATATATTATGGCTTCCAGTGTAGTCTAGTTTTTATGGTATTCCTGAGAGTGCAAACAAATGGATCTCTAAATCTTGTGACTTCTCTTGAGCTTTTTCCATGTCCCTCCCCCCCCCCATTCAATTTGCTATGGTAGTTTTTCTCATTATATTTTGTTGCTATCCCTTTTGTGGTGGATTGAATGAGAATGACCCCATAGGTTCATATACTTGAATGCTTGGTTCCCAAGGAATGGCACTTGAAAGGATTAAAAGACCTTGTTGAAACTAGTCTGTCACTGGGGATGGGCTTTGAGGTTTTCAAAAACTCAAGCCAGGCCCAGGGGCTGTCTCTTCCTGCTGGCTATGGATCCAGATGTAGAATTCTCAGCTACCTCTCCAGGACTATGTCTGTCTGCATGCTGCCATGCTCCAGCACCATGTCTGCCTACATGTTGCCATGCTGATAATGGACTAAACTTCTGAAACTGGAAGCCAGTCCCAATAAAATGTTTTCTTTTATAAGAATTGCTGTGGTCATGTTGTTTCTTCACTAAAGATACCTTAGAAACCTGTTTAGGATGAAAGTAGACAGGGGCTATGAGGAGTACAGAAAGGGGAAACTATAATCAGGATATATTATGTGAGGAATAAATCCATTTTCAATTAAAGGGAGAAAAAAATACCTGATAATTATAAACAGGCAGCTGATATCCAGTGATGACCTGAACTGGTGAACTTGGATAAGGAGGGTACGCCTGATAATAAAATTCACAAAAAATTGGATTAATAAATTTGAGAAAATGAGAAAGAGTATCATTCACAATACAACAAGAAAATGTAGTTTTTTTTTTCTTTTTCTCTATATAGCAATTCAGGAGTCTAAATGATTGGCTTTATGAAGAAAATATTCCTTGTCAAATGATAACCTATTACACAGGAAAGAGGAAAAGACAATAAATGACTGCTTTTCTAAACCAATATTCACCTTAGGAAGTCACCATACACAGACTATACATACATATGGTTCTAGAAGGGGAGTTAAATAATCTATCTTCTGTTTCTCTATGAAAATATTTTCACGGAGTATGTAATTGTAGCAATGTTAACAGAACAGATAATCACTAATTTTTCTACAGCCTTATGATTTTTCTGTGTTTAATTTCTAAAAGTTAAGAGAATTATTTTAAATTAAGTAATTTAATCAATGTTTTCTATACTTCAGTATTTATTGACTGAAAGCAAGTAGTAGCACACATGAATGCCTTGTATCAGTAATGAATCACAGTAAATATTAGGAGTAAGTATGGATTTTCTTCTAAGTCATATTTGGAGCAAGAAAAATAAGGCAAAGAGACAGTCTATATTCCACAGAGAGAAAAAAAATATATAGGTTTTTATTATTCTTTTCTGGCCAAAAAAGGTCCCTCAAATTGAAAAAGTAAAATATACCAAGAATGTTATTTAGCATCAATAGGCATAGTAAGCATGAAAATTTAAATATTAACCCAGCTCAAATTAAATTCAAGAACCTTATGATTTATAGATAAAACCTATCAATTCCCAAACTAAAATAAACCCAGGTGTCAACAACCTACACGAGGAGGCATTTGGAAATCACGAAAGAGCTGATCATCTTTGGGAACAATCAACATACAAAGCTGTTTCTGAGCAGTTAAAGAACTTCTTCAATTTGAAAGACAGTTTTTCCAGAAAAGAAAAAGGTTATAGTAAAATTCTTCTATATATACTATTTGTGTATGTCTGAAATACAGACCCGTGGAAAAAAAGGAATATATGTAATGTGGCTACCAAGGCTCTAGGATAAAGGCTTACCAACTACACAGAGGCAGGTTTCGGCTTAGCATAGGGAAAAAAGCACTAAGAATGAGAGAGTATAAACAAAAGGAACAAATTCCTCATATTTGAAGTATTCCAACAAGGACTGAACTGTATTACACTTACCATCCAAACCATACATATGATTGCAGAGCTCAGGCAGACTACTAACAAACCTAAGAAGAATGCAAGCCATTGTTACCTGAACATACTGAGTTATAGGATTCATCATGGTTGGAGGCTGCATGTATGTCTCAGCATTTGGACTACTCCAAACACTCTGAAACTGCGGTGGAGGAGGAGGATTAAAAATCAAAGGACGTGGCTGCACATGATAAGTACCTTTAAAAAAATAATAAAAAGAGCAACACTTATGTCAAGTCCTCTGAAAAACCTGAGCAGTTTCATCAAGAACAATTTCTGTTTTTACTCACATAAATTTTGTTTCCTGATTGCAGGGCCCAGTTTCAGCTTTTTACCATGGAAATTTATCTGTGACTAAAAACAGTAACAAACGATAAAGTAATACTTCATTTCCAAGACTTGGCCAAATACTACTGTGCTCAGCCTTACAACTCTAATCAAAGTATCCCAAAGCATCAAGTTAAATTTAGTAAAGCCATTCATCCCATTTCTAACTCTGTCTCTAGTTGATAAAACTAGAAGCCCCCAAGCAAGTAGGTTGTCAAGTTACATAAGATTATATTTTTATTTTAAACAGAAAGGAAGCCTATTTTTCTCTGTATTTTATATAAGACTGAACATCCAGAACTTTTCAACTCTAAAGCATTGCTAAAGAATTTTCTGTAAGACTATTACTTACTTCTACTATCTTCTGCACATCCACGTCATTATAAAATGAAACAAATCCATAGCTAGAAAGGCAGATAAATGAAATACAAAATTATAACTCCATAGTACCATGGTTACACCTTCTAACAGTCTATAAAATAGCAGAAGTGGTAATGGTAGATGAATATACTGTGATAGATATGCTAATACAGAGGTAACAGTTCCTCTATAAATACCACTGTTTCCTTAGTCTATTATGTCAGAATGTGCTAATATTAACATTCATTAACAAAGATTATCTAAGGCAAGACAGCTAAAATTTAAGATACTATGAAATGTGCCAAGAAAATAATTATTTGATAACCCATTTGTGTGAAATAATAGAAAGTATTAAAATACAAATACAAGGAAAATGACTAAGTAAAAGAACTGATTAAAAAACCTTTTATCCATAAAATAAATTATCAAAAGCAAGAAATTCATTAATGTTAGAATGAATGCCCACTTTGAGTCTTGTCTGATATCGGGTGTCTCTCCAGCATGCTTAGTTCTATAAACAGTAGCTATAGCAAGTATGTTTACATACCCCTTTGACACACCAGTTCGATCAGTGATTATCTTCACTTCTTTTACTGAGCCGTATCTGGCAAAGAAACTCCTGATTTCAGTTTCATCCATCTATGAAAAGAAATGAACTTCAAGAGTAAAAATTAAGCATTCAAGACTTCTAATTGAATTGTGAAGAGATTTGATTATGTGCAAGACAATCTCTGGTGTCACAAAATTATTCCATTTCATTGAATCTATTTTTAGATTCTATGGGTTAAAACCAAACCTGCATAAAATTTAAAACAACGAAAAACCCTTTTAGGTCTACACATCAAATCCCATCATCCACCACATTTTAGATAATTAAAATTTATTGAACTCTCAACTATGTTGCCAGGGCTCCTCTTGGCTCAAGCACTCCTCCCACCTCTTCCCATCCAAACACTATGTGGCTTCACAATGTATTTAAAGTAAAACAAAATATGAATACAATACCCTAACATCAATTCCACCAACAAAAACGGTGTTTGGCATAATTTTGCCTTCTGGCAAAACATATCCTTGACTGGTGGCTGCTGCTGAAGACTGGATGCTGGCCTCCCTGGAGACAGCTGAATTTGGAGTCTCAGAAGTTGTGGCAGACTGTAATTTAGAAAATAGACTCATAAGTGGATTCTAGATATAAAATAAAGAACAACCAGACCACAACCCATAGAACCATAGAGGCTATATATATAGCATGGAGGTCCCTAGGACGACTGTGGCTTATAATCAATTTCGGTTATACTCAATTATTGAAAAAAATAGCCAAATGAATGGAAACACATGAACTATGAACCAAAGGCTGAGGGGCCCCCAGCTGGATCAGGCCCTCTGAATAGGTGAGACAGTTGATTGGCTTGATCAGTTTGGGAGGCATCTAGGCAGTGGGACCGAGTCCTGTGCTCATTGCATGAGTTGGCTGTTTGAAACCTGGAGCTTATGCAGGGACACTTGGCTCAGTCTGGGAGGAAGAGACTGGACCTGCCTGGACTGAGTCTACCAGGTTTATCGCAGTCCTCAGGGGAGGACTTGTCCTGGAGGAGGTGGGAATGGGGGGTAGGCTGGAGGTAAGGAGAGGGGGTGGGAGGGGGGAGAGAATAGGGGAACCCATGGCTGATATGTAGAACTGAATGGTATTGTAAAATAAAATAAAAAAAAAAAGAAAGAAAGGAAAAAGAAAATAGACAACTAAATACACACACACACACACAGGACAAACTACGTGAAACATACCTTTTGTATTTAACATAAACTAGTGTTACTCTAAATTACCTACCAATACAGAACTGGTGTGAAAATTAAACAAAAGGATGTAGTACTATCTGAATTACGATGCTTCTCACTGTCATCTTTTTTTAAAATGGTCCCCATAGGCTCACAGATTTCAATGCTTGGTCACTATTTGAAAAGATTAGAGGGGGTGGCCTTGTTGGAGGAAGTGTCTCTAGAGATGGGCTTTAAGATTTCAAAAGCTCAACCAGGCCCAGAGGCTCTCTCTCCCTTGTACCTGCGGATCCAAATGTACACTTCTCCAGAACTTCTGCCTATATGCTGCCATGCTTCCTGCCATGATGTGGACTAATCCTCTGCAACTGTTAAGCAAGGTCCAGTTAAATGCTTTCTTTTAGGAGAGTTGCCATGATCACGAGGACTCTTCACAGCAATAGTAAACCGACTAAGGCAACAGTCCTCATTCTATATTTTACTCTATGTGTGTGTTTTGCCTGCTTGCACGTATGTGCACTATGTGTATGTCTAATGCCTGCAGAAGCCAGAGAGGGAGCTAAATTTCCTGGAACTGAAGTTACAATTTTGAGCTGTCATGTGGGTCCTTCTCCAAGAATAATAAAAGTGCTGTTAACCACTGAGTCATCTCTCCACCCCATTATCTTTCATACCATATCGTGAAACAATACCAACTTTATTTCATACAATGTATGAAAATATTGTATTTGATGAGCTGTGTGAAAAGTTCAGATCTATGAAGACTAAAACTACTAAAATCATTATGGATATACTAATAAATTTTCATTTTACTGGGTATGTTAAATCAAAAGCATATAAAAAACTCAAAATATACAAAACAACTGTTTAAAATCCCAAACAAAAAGTAACTCTTAGATAAATCGTTTTCCTTTGCCTTTCTATTATCAAATTAACATGAATTTTAAATTCATGAAATAACATAAGTAAAAATATTATATAGTAAAAAGCGAAAGGTGTCAATTTGTTTTTAGAAGGTTTTTATAAAGTTTTTAAATAAAATAAAAATCACCTTTGGTTTTTTTTCTAACCACTTAAGCTATTATTTTCTATTTTGTGTTCCTACTTAACAACAACTTTATTCCTTTGTAAATTCCCTTCAACAGTGATATGGCAGGGAGTAAAAAGATTATTTTAAAAGTTATTTCCTTCTTTAAATGTCTTACAATTTTATTTTTTTTCTAAATGGGACTACTACATATGCTATATATCTTCAACTATTTAGAACTTGACTAGATATGCTTTGCTAGCAGACAATCTGTCCATCTCTTCTCAATTTTTTTCACTCAGAAATAAATTCAAAACATAAAACAGCGGTTCTGTATTTTTTATAGAACTTCCTTTCTCAATTTTCCCTTCTTTTACAAATGAATACAGTATATGTTTATTTGATAAATAATTTTTTATTACTGGTGTTTGTACCACAATGTATAGATGCTTTTTAATTTAGAGGAGTATGTAACATTTCACCTGTGTCAGAGTCTAAGAAGTTATAAATGAACTGATTCTCAGTGCTACAATGGCACTTAGTATCTAGAGACATTTGGTAAACTTCTGACATATGGTATGTAGGCAGCCAGGGATACTATTTCAATTAACCCATAATGCCAACAGCCTCCCAAACAAAGGGTTGCTGGGACCAAAACCTATATAAGGATGTGCTGAAAAATCCTGTTATGTATGGTATCACTAGAATTGAAGAGGAAAATAATTGTTGGGGAAAAACTTGATTTTTTTCATTGTCCACTAAAGTAACTGTTTTCAGGATCTTGATTTCCTTGCTTGAAAAGTAATTAGAAAAGATCTCAAATGTCTTCTATAACTGTTTTCTTTATACAAAAGTAAAATGGACATTTGAGGACAATTTAATAAGGGAAAAATAAAGCATCAAATGTTATAGGATACTTGATTTGGGCTTAGGCTTCCTACTTAATAAGGATAGGTATAAAATCTGTCTCATCTTAATAGTTTAATAATATATTAAATTAAAGAAGGCACACCATATCCTGGTCTTTATCCAGTAGGTGGCACTCAAAGCTAACAAAGCAAAGCACTCCATTTTAACAAGCCCTGAATCACAGGCAGAGTGCTTACTGTATGCTTCATATAGTGTTATCTCAAACACCCATAACCAACAGATGATCTCAAATACCCATAACCTACAGATGTTTTTACTTTTTAAACATAACCCAAACCACTCTACAACCAAATAATCATTAAGTCAAAATTTAATGTTCAAAACAGTGTAATTTTTAAACTTCATTTATTTAGAGACAAGGTCTTATATGTAACTCTGGGTGGCCTGAAGCTTGCTATGTAGACTAGGCTGCCCTCACTCATGGAGTTCCCCCTGCCTCTGCCTCCTCAGCATTATTTTTAATGACAGTGTTTCAAGTTGCCAAGGTTGGCCTGGAAAGTTAGCCTGAAACTTCTGAGGGGTTCAAGTGATCCTCTTGCTTCAGCACCTCACCCCCACTGCCTCCAGTACTTGAAATTATCCACAAAATATACTGAGCCTGGTAGAAAAATGTTATCTTACCCCTCAATAGAATATAGTAGCATACTGAAAATAAGCTATTAAATGTAGGACAATTTATCAATTCTATCTCCAAATGAATTGTGGATTTTGAATTGAGAAATTATTAGGATACTAACAATGAACTTAGAGGCTATCATTTACAAACTCTCCACAGTACATTGTATTTGAATATCCACATATTTAAAAAAAGCTAGATGCTGAAAATACTATTAAAAATTGTAAGATAATGTCTCTAATTAAATCACCATGCCAAGCAAATTGCCACGTATGTTACAAATATTGGCCAAGATAAAGTCTGCAGTCATCAAATTTTTAACTAATGGAGTGAGAAAACTGTCTATTACTTATGTGATTTTAATTATTGAGATGGACAACTACTAATTTCACAATTACAAATGTTTACATGAAATTGTCCAAATTAATTTTAACGTTCGTCAAAATATAAGTTTTCTTCCTTTACTTCTAAAATGGAAAAAAAAACTGTATAAATAAATATACAACGTATGATGACAGGCTTGTGACTTAACGGCTACTAACGCCGTGGTCGGTACTGCTCCCGGGGCAGGGTCCCCGCTCTGGAGGCCGCCCAAGCGAGCCTGGAACTCAGTCTCCTCAGCCTGCCTCCTCGACGCTGGGATTACAACCGCATGGCTTTCCCCTTCGGGTGGCCCGCTCCTCTCCCGCCCACGCACGCACGCACGCACGCACGCTGTCCGCCACCACGCACGCTTACGCAAGGCCGCCACCCGCTACTCCCGACAGGGCCTCGCCAATGGCGGCGGCGGCCTGCAGGGTTTGCCGGGCAGGACTCCACAGGCGGGCGGCCACCGGGCCTCCGAGCGCCCCCTGGCGGAGGAGCCCGCGCCAGCCCCGATGCCAAAGCCGGGGTGCGGCGGGGGGGGGGGGGGGGGGGGGGACACGCCAGGAAGGCCCGGGCCGCGCTGGAGGAGACCGGGACAGGCCGGGCCGCGTCGTGGGGGGGCCGGGCCGCGTCGTGGGGGGGCCGGGCCGCGTCGTGGGGGGGGGACCAGGGCGCCAGGAAAGGCCGGGGCGAGGTGGGAGGGCCGGGACGCGTCGGGGGTGGGTGGGGTGGGGGGCGCAGCGGGGGCCCGGGCCGCGCTGGAGGAGACCAGGACAGGCCGGGCCGCGTCGTGGGGGGGGGGCCAGGGCGCCAGGACAGGCCGGGCGCGGCAGGAGGCCCGGGACGCGTCAGGGGTGGGGGGCGCCAGAAGGGCCGGGGCGCGCTGGAGGGGACCGGGACAGGCCGGGGCGCGGCGGGGGACCGGGAAAAGCCGGGCACGCTGGAGTTGGGGGGAGGACAGGGCGCGGTGGGGAACTGGGGCCCTGCCCGGGGCTGGGCGGCGGCGGGCAGCAGGGCCGCGGCAGGGGGCTGGGCCGCGGCGGCCTCGCCCAACCCCAGGCCGGCGGCCTCGCCCAACCCCAGGCCGGCCCCCTGCAGGCCCGGCGGCCCAAAGGCGGGAAAGCGACGTCGCGCGACGCCCAGGCCGTGCACGAGGCCCACCCAGGAGCAGCCGAGGTCCCCAGGCGGCCACAGCCACCCGCTTCCGGCCACGCCGGGCCCCTCGGTGCTCATAGGCCGCGGAGCCAGCAGGGCCGTGCCCGGGCGTGGGGGGCTGCGGGGGCCCGGAACCGGGAACCCGAGGGGACCCCACTTTCGCCCACCGCCCCTCGTCGCGTTACCCAGAACGCGCCTCGTCTCCACCCCGTCTGAGGAGCGTGGCCTCCGGCCGCCCTCGCCCCGGCCGCCCGGGCCTGCCCTCGACTCACCATGATGGCGGCCGGAGCTGGGGTGAAAACCCCCGAGGAGGAGCAGGAGCTGCGCGGCGGGCAGCGGCCGCGACTGCGGCGGCGGCTGTGGAGGGCGCTGCGGTGGCCGCCTGGCCTCCAACGGGCGAGGAGCCGGGGCGGCGGTGGAAGGAGAGCCGAAGGCCGCGGAGACCGGGAGCCCCGAAGCGAGCCGGGCCTGGGTCGCCGAGTCACTGAGGCGTGGCGGGCGGGGGCCCGGGGGTGGCTGTGCGTGGCCGGCCGCGTGGTGAGCCTCAGCCAATGGGCGGCGGCGCTGGGCCGCGGAGGGGGGGCCGGGGGCCACGTCGCCCACGCGGGTGCGTGCGTGCGTGCGTGAGGGGGCGCACGGGGCATGCGCGAGGGACGGTGTTGGCGCCGCCTTGGGCCGCGTCCTCGCGTCCTAGCCGAAGCAGGGCCGGACGGCCTCCCGGCCCCCCGCACGTGTACGAAGCTCCCCCGAAGTGTGCCCTGTGCGGGGTGGCCGTCGGAGTTGTGTTCGGAAAACGTTTGTTTAGGAGACGGCCTCAAAAGGGCGCCTCGAGTGCAGAGTGCATGGGGTCCGCCTCCGCACAGCTCAGCTCGGCTCCTGTGAGCCAGTCCCGGCGTCGCCCGGCCGGGCCTTGACGCCCTCGCCACGTGTGGAGGTGGCGGCCGCGCCTTTCCCTTTTTCCCGCCCTTTCTTCCCCTTTGAGATAAACCGAGTGCCTGGACTACCAGGTACCACAGGCACAGCAGTGAACACGTGAGGACATTTCTTCCTGCGGGGAGCTGACGTTGTAACGGAGCGTTTCCCCTGCAGGCCTTACAGAAACAGGCTAGGCCCGCCCAGAGAGTTCTAGAACATTCCGGGTAGAGAACCAGGGCCTCCCCACAGCAAAGCCGAGCTGTAGCATGGAGACTATCATTTTTTGTTTTTTTTTAATCCTCAAACTTGCCTTTTGTGCAGATAAAAAGTATTTAAACAAAAATAAATAAATATAAAAATAAAATATTTAAACATTTTTTTTAAGCCGGCAAAATGATAGACTTGAAATTTTCATTAGCGGGACAAGGGTGTATAAAAAATAGCCAGCTAGCCATATTTATAATATGGTTTTACTGAGGCATCCATTTAAAATGGGGAAATAACAAGGTACTGAAAATGAAAATAAGCTAGAAACTAGAGCGTGACTATCTGAGTCTCCTCTGGCTTTTGTTTGTTTTTGTTTTTTTGAGACAGGGTTTCTCTGTGTAGTTTTGGTGCCTGTCCTGGAGCTCTCTCTGTAGACCAGGGTGGCCTCGAACTCACAGAGATCCGCCTGGCTCTGGCTCCGGTGGGCTGTGATTAAAGGCATGCACCACTCTCCTCTGGCTTTTGATAGGTGGCTAGGTTGTAATGTGAACAGTCACACAAAGTGCCTGGACTGTCCTAATTTTAGTACAGAGAAATAAACAGCACAAACGATCTGGCATGGTTAGTTAGTGACTGGATTAGCGGGTACTATACTCTAGCTCCGGGCCCAGATGCGCAGGCGTGGACGGACGAAGTTGAAATGGTGCAGAGTGCCCTCTGGAACTGAACACCCTGCCGCACACCAGCACCCTTGAAAGGCATCGTGCTAAGGAAAAGGGTGGACTTAACAGAGAGCACCGTGAAGACTACAAGAAAAACAAAAACCGTTTAACTCTGATTAAAATTTGAAACTATACCTGTGTCTCCCAAGTTTGGCATTTACATTTATGGCATGTGTGTTAGTAGAATCTTAAACTGTTCTTCCCACTTCACTCTCCCCTGCTCTGCAAGCATGATGTGCGGGGGGGGGGGGGGCGGGGGGGCGGCAAACAAGCCGATTTGAGAGATAATAGGGGATCCTCATAGAAAAGGACTTTTCAAAGATAAGCCTACAGGAAGTGGGGCCTAGTGATGTGGTCTCCTAATCCTGCTGCTTGGGAGGAGAGGCTTAGGAAGGAGATCAAAAGTTCAGGGCCTGCCCTGCTGATTTAGTGACACTGTTTCAAAATAAAAGGAAAGGAAAGGTTGATACAGCACAGCGCAGAGCACTTGCTTAACATATATGAAGGATGTTCTGGGTTCAATTCCCTGTAAAACACACACACACACACACACACACACACACATACACACGCACACACACACACATCAAACAAACAAAAAACAATAACAAAAACCATGGAGTTCCTTTTTGTATTGGCCAACTCCTCCCAGGCATGGGGCCTGCCCTCAAGTGTGGCGGATATACCCAATCATGCTCCATTGCAGAAAATAGAGCTTCCCTTTGTCAGCAGGTGTAAGTTGAAAATAGCAAGCAGGGTGGTGTCGGCCCATACCTTCAAGCCCTGCACTCAGGAGGCAGAGAAGGAGGCAGATCTGAGTTCAAGGCTAACGTGGTCTACAGAGAGTTCTAAGTCAGCCAGGGCGACACAGAGAAACCCTGTCTCTAAAAACCAAAACAAGAAAACAGCTTCTTGGTTAGGGACGGGAAATCGTGTCCATTTCCCCCTGCTCGGTGACAGGATCACTTCTCCTTGAACCTGTGCAGGCGCTGTGCATGCCACCATGCATGCCAAAGTCTCTTTTGTCCACATGTGTATCAGTTCTGTTTTATCTGGATTATCTGTTTAGTTGGAGTCATCCACCACCTCTAGCTCTTGCAATCTCCTCTTTTGCATCGATCCCTGAGCCTGAACAGGAGGGCTCTGATGAAGGCAACCTACTTCAGACTGACAGCTCCAAAGTCTCTCACTCTGTGCACACTGTCCAGTTGTGGGTCTCTGTGCTAATTTCCATCTACTGCAAGAAGCAGCTTCACTGATGAGCACTGAGTGAAGCATTGATCTATGGCTGTAACAATATGTCACTAGAAGTCATTCTATTGATATGTTTCTTTAGCAAGATGGTAGTGATATATCCCCCCAGGCCTATGACCTATCTAGTCTCAGGTTCTTGTCCACTTTAGCAGTGTCAGGTAAGGGAGTGGACTTTAAATCCAATTTAAAAAGTGGTTGGTTACTCATACCCACGACATTTGTGCCATAACTGCACTAGTATATTATGGTGATATTTTATTTGTACTAAAATGTGATTTTAATTTTATGTTAATAAATAAAGTTGCCCTGGGGTCAGAGCTATTAGAGCCATAGCAAGAGCGTGGTGGTTAGAAGAGCTAGGTAGATTTCTGTGTGTTCAGGGATACAGCCAGTATTGAAGACATATGCCTTTAAGACCTGGAGGGCGGTACTTACAGGCAGTGACAAGGCAGTCATGTGGTTGGGTTTACAACCAATGAGAAGGCAGAACAGAAAGACTATTTAAAGACAGACAAACAGGAAGAAGCTCTCTCGGGGAAGCTAGGAGCACTGCAGGAGGTAAGATTTTATCTCTGAGCTCTGACCTCTTGGCTTTCTCTTTTACATTGGCTCTGTGTTTCTTATTTTAATAAGACGATTGGTTATATCTATAGTATATTTTGTAGCAGGTCACAGTCTTAGGTCACAGGGTTTGTAGCTGGGTGATACTGATAATTAATTACCTTTGTCTTTCAGTAGCCTTCAGAGCACCATAAACACTAGTTAGTAGGGTGTGTGGTGTTGGAATAGGAATGACGCCCACGGGCTAATATATCTGAATACTTGGTTATTAGGGAGTGACTATGTGAGAAGGAGGAGGTGTGGCCTTGTTAAAGGAAGGATGTCACTGGGGTGGGCTTTGGGATTTCAAAAGCCTAGTAACTCTTTCTTCCTGTTGCCTTTAGATCTGGAAGTAGAACTCTCAGCTACCAGGCTGCTTGCGTGCCTCTATTCTCCCCACCATGATGGCAGTAGACTAAACTGCTGAAAATGTAAGCAAGCCCAGTTAAATGCTTTCTTTTTGTGAGACTTGTCGTGGCCATGGTCTCTTCACAGCAACAGAACACTGACTAAGATGGGGTGAAACTTCTGGTGAGAAACCGGCTCAGCTTCTCTGTGTTCAAGGCCTGAAGTGTAACCTGCAGTGCAGCCTTACCAGCAGGTTGTGGGGAGCAGCTAAGAGCTTTGGCAATAGCCTGTGATGTTTGGGGTGTGGCGGGGTTCCATGGAACCCTCTGACCTGTGACTCGACGTGCTGCGTTTTACATGGTAGCATATGGTGAGCAGTCGGGGCAGTGTCTCACCGTACACGATGACTTCCTTAGATTCCTTTCCTGTCTGTCTATGCTTTAGGAAGCCTCTACAGTAGGCCCTTTCTGTATGACTTTCAAAATGCCTTCAGTGTTAGTGTCCCGCCCATATCTCCTCCTCCTCTGCCCTGCTCTCCCAGCCCCTCCCTGGGTAATCCTGCTAGTCTAGTTTGTCCATTGTCACTCCATAACAGTCAATTCTAATTCCTTGTCCTTGAAAGACCCCTTCTCCACCTGGTCCCTTACTAGGTACATAATCTCTGGTAATTTCACTTGTAGCACACATATTAAAAGCTGATGTCTACATAGAAGAGAAAACATGCAATGTTTAGTTCGGGGGGTTATCTCAGTAATTTTTATAGTTCTATTTATTTACCTTCAATTTTCATTTTTCTTAATAGGTGAATAATATTCCATTGTGCTTCTCAGACATCTGTGTTTCATCTTTTGAGAACTCCACTTAGTTCTATATCCCATTTTTTAGTTGGGTTTTGCTTCTTGATGTTTAGGTTTTTTGGTTCTTTCCATATTCTAAATATTAACCCTATATCCCACTCTGTAGGCTGCTGATTTGCCAGATGACGCCGTCCTTTGCCACACAGAGGGTTTTCACCTTGATGAGGGCTCACTTATTAGTTTTTGGTCTCCATGCCTTCGCTATCAGTGTCCTATTCAGAAAGCCCTTTCTTGTGCCAATGAATCAAGCTTATTCCCCACTGAAAAGTTTTTCTCAGTATGTAGGAGAGTATTTTTATAGTCATATGGTACATCTCCCTCTTTTTATCCCCCTTGGTTTATTATATATATAAATTAAAAATTTTCAATTTTTAAAACTCATGTTAATTTTTCCAAAGAAAGGTTCAGGACCATTAGCCACCTCTGTTTGTTTAACCTGTGTGATCACCCCATTTTTAAATGTATTTTTTTTTGTGTTTAATCATAATGTTTTTTTCTTAAAACTTTAGTTTTACTATGAACAAAATGAAGTTGGGCCAAGTTAACAACTTCATTTTACCTCAGCACTTATTTATAAGTCAATGTGGTATTAAGTACGTGATTCCAAACCATGATCACATGCAGTCAGTCTATGTAAACACAATCATGCATAAGATACATAATAAACCAAATTTTGACTGTTATTATTGAGGTTTTCTATAATTTATTAATCTAATTTGTAATTTTTATTGTGAAAAGGAAATGTAACATAGGGATCTCTAGGAGATAAATTGTTAGATCTGGGTCATACAGAAACAAAAGTAGAGGAATGTGGAGTTTGAGGGTGGGGAAGGGTTCTATTGCAGAGTAAAATGGCCTGGAGAGACCAGGCAGGAACAGACAGCAGGCATTGGGACCCAGCACAGCCGGCTGCAGCAGACCCTCATTGCAGCTGGCATTGGGACCCAGCAGAGTTAACTGCAGCAGACTCTCACTGCAGCAGGCATTGGGACCCAGCACAGCCGGCTGCAGCAGACCCTCACTGCAGCAGGCATTGGGACCCAGCAGAGTATCTGCAGCAGACCCTCATTGCAGCAGGCATTGGGACCCAGCAGAGCTATCTACAGCAGACCCTCACTGCAGCAGGCATTGGGACCCAGCAGAGCTATCTACAACAGACCCTCACTGCAGCAGGCATTGGGACCCAGCAGAGCCGGCTGCAGCAGACCCTCACTGCAGCAGGCATTGGGACCCAGCAGAGTAACTGCAGCAGACCCTCACTGCAGCAGGCATTGGGACCCAGCACAGCCGGCTGCAGCAGACCCTCACTGCAGCAGGCATTGGGACCCAGCAGAGCCGGCTGCAGCAGACCCTCACTGCAGCAGGCATTGGGACCCAGCAGAGTAACTGCAGCAGACTCTCACTGCAGCAGGCATTGGGACCCAGCAGAGCCGGCTGCAGCAGACCCTCACTGCAGCAGTGGATCTTGCAATTGGCAATTTATCCTTGAGTCACAAAGCATTAAAATTACAAAAAACAAAAACCACCTTGGCTAAAAGGGGTGCAATACCTTGAGGGTTCAGTGGGATTGGAAAGTTTTATGGATGTCTCCTTTTTTTCCTCATGCATGGACTTTTTTCTCCCCATATAACATTTTTATTAATTCTACGGGAGTTTCACACCACGCACTCCATCACAATCCCTTCCCAGTCCTTTCATGTTCGCCCCCTTCCCCTTGCGACCTCCCTGCAAATGAAGTAAAAGGTAAGAAAAACAAGTCCACTTTGTGTTATCTATAAACCTTCTAGAGCATGGTCAGCTTCTTGGTGGCCTGCCCCTTGAGATAGAGCTGAGTCCTCCTCCCACACCTGCATCGGAAGCCATCAGTTGTGGAGAGCATCTCTGTCACCCTTTCTAAAAGTTCTCTCTGGTGGCTTCCTGTCTAGGCTGTCACTTTACTCTTTGGAGGGGGCGGGTAGGGGTAGGAGCTGTCACAGGGCCTCCATGTCTCCTCAACGGTACTCTCGCAGTCATCCATGCCATGGCAAAAGCAGCCTTCTTGCTCTTTGCAGTCAGTGGGAGCACAGACCACAAACATGGCACCTGCTAAAGCAGGACCACAGACCCAGACAAGGCCTCAGAAGCTTCCTGGGCCCCGGTCATCAAGATGGCCTCAGGTGGCAGTACAGGCCACGCAGATCAGTATGGCTCCTAGTGGCTGCATGGCCCACAGTGGCTGCATGGCCCACAGTGGCTGCATGGCCCACAGTGGCTGCATGGCCCAAAGTGGCTGCATGGCTTTGGTAGTACCACATACTGTGGACATCCCCATGGCCTTTGGTGGTCACTCGACCATGACATCAACACAGACCCTGGCTGCAGTAGGACCACAGACCCAGACATGGCCCTGAGTGGCAGCTCAGGCCTGTACATCAGCATGTATATCAGGTGGCACACAGGCCACTCAGACCAGTGTGGTCTCTGGTGGCAGCACAGACTACTGACTTCCACATGGGCCCTCGTGGCAATCCGGACCATGGGCATCAACACAGACCCGAGCTACAGCAGAGCCTTGGACCCAGATGTGGCCTTTGGTGGCAGCAAGGACCAAGACCTCATTATGTTCTCAGGTGGCAGTTCAGGCCTCACATATCAATGTGGCCCCTGGAGGCAGCCTGGCCACGGGCCTCAAAATGGCCCCAGGCTGCAGCACAGACCCCTACCATCTGCTCAGTGCTCTGTGGAAACGTGCCACAGACAGGAGACTGTACCCATGGCCTTGGCAGGTAGGCCCAAAATAACCAAGTAAGAAGCAGAGGAAGGAATTCCATGGTCTCAGCTCAAGGAAGCAGAGTTCATGTGTTGCTGTTAGCGTCTCCTGAATCACACTGAGGTCTCTCTCAGAGCTGCAGGAGGGACACGGGAAGGAGAAAGAGAGAAAAGCGCTTTGAAAAACTCTGCTTTGCTTCCAGGTGGAGAGTAACTTCCAGAATTTCTCTACGGACTGTTAGCAGCCCGGTTCCAGGATGGGAGAGGTGCCTGCAGCTCATCAGTCACTGTGCTTTTCCCGCCGCAGTCGGGGGACCAGCTTTGGCTTTTTGTACCTTCTGTAGTAGTCATGTATCCTAAAGTCATCTCTGTGTTGTGAGATGAATAACAGTAACGGATGCTGAAAATAGTTCACGCTTAGCTGTCTGTAGGCCAGGACCTTTGCCATTCAGGCCGTCCTGTTCTCTTCCTTGTCACAGCATCAGGAGGCCAGCCTGACCCAAGACAGGTTTGGTGGACATTGTAAGACACATGCTTGAGTCTGAAATGGGAGGGCCAAGTGTCCACTCCTGACAGCTTAAACAGCACAGGACACTTTGTCAAAGTCACCGATACACAGGGGCTACTCTGCTCCGGCCCCCACCACTTTCATTTTAGCAGCTCCTGTTTGGTGCCATAGCAGATAAAATTCTATTGTGCCACACCCAGGACAATAAAAACCATCAGCAGCCATATGGACCAGACTGTCCATTTGTTCTGGGCAGGATTTAGGGGTCCCTAAGAGGGGAGAGGTCTCAGGTCTCAACTGGACCTTTGGTGTCAGATAGAGATCTGTGGGTCAGCAGTTTGTCTGTGGGAGGCAGGTTTGATGGGCAGCAGGTTCAGCAGCGATTAACACCTGAGAGGGAGCTCAGAGATTCGGTTCAGAAGCTTGAGCTGTTGTGTGGAAATGGAGGAACAGAGGGCAGGTGGGGCGTGAAGGCAGGAACTCAGCATTTGACGTTTTGTCTGATGAACTCCTCTAAAGTCAGAGAGAATTTGGAAATCAAAAGTCCCGAATCCTGGCCAGGCATGGCTGTCATATAATTGATCTTGGGGCCACATCTGAGCCGAGAGCCATATTAGAGTGGTGGGTCTGAGGCTGGCTAGACCTGAAGTTTCAAGGTTGGATTTTAGGGGTGCCTAGGGGTGTCCTTGGGCGCAGACAATTTGGAACTCATCTCAGAAGGCAAAGGAGAAGGAAACTACAGTCGTTCCCCAGGTTGTCCCCTGAGTTCAGACGGCAGCTGGAGGAACAAATGTGTTTTGCAGAAGAGGGTGTCCCCTGCCTGTGGAAATCACCAAAGCCAAGGCACTCCTGGAGTTCTGGCCAAGGCCTAGATCTGGAGCCCCTCCTGACGCTGGCAGAGACCTACCTTAGCAGTGAGTATGTAGTAGTGGGTGTGGTCTAGGGAACAGTCAAGAACCTCTGTTCTGGAGCTCAGTAGACAGTGGCGGGAGAGACAGGAAGACAGATAGGAAAACCATCCAAGCTGAGTTAATGTGGCATGCCAAGAACACTCCAGAGTGGAGCTCATGTAGGCGAAGGCCCCCAAACCCCAGAGGTTTCAAGTTGCAACTGGCAGCTGTTCAATCTGTAGTAAACCAAGTGAATCACAGTCTCAATGGGATGGGCATCAGGAAAGGGAGGGAGATGGGGGAGGAGAGAGATCACCAGGGAGGGGGGCACAGCAGCCCCACCCCTCTTGGGTTTCAGGACCAAATGTTAGACTGGGATTTGATGGAGGCAATGTAAAAAGAAAGAGGCTAATCTCGGAGGCAGACGGCCATTTACCAGAACAATAGAGGGCAGCAGTCTTTCCATGGGAGGAGAGACTTAGCGAGGGTTTTATAGGACAGAAAAGGAACTTCCGGGATGGAAGATTCCATCTGCAGATCTGTTCCTCTGCAGTCTGGAAGTTGTAAATGCCAGTGAAGGGGGATATGTGACCTTCTTGTCAGGAGCTTCCAGGATCATAACTGCCTGCAGATGTTACCAGCATGTCAACTTGCCTGTCTGGAGTTTCTCAGCTCATCTGAGGCTTTTAGGCCATTAACCCTTCGGTGACACCCAAGATGAAAAGTGCCACTATTTCTCCATTGTGGCAATGTTGCCAGTGCAGTCGTTGTGGTGGTTTGTGGGCTTTGCAGTCCAAAAGGACTACCAAACGCTGCTCTTGGCAGCTTTCCAGGTGCCTTCTGGTGCGATGAGCCACCTGTCAGGGATGAAGCTTCTGGATCCATCCCAGCTCAGTTCCTCCAAGTCCTGTGCCCCAAGTGTGTGGTGCCTTATCTTCAAACTCTGGGAGGCAGCCAAGGGTGAGGCCAAGAGTCTATATTGTTTTGGAAGTGTCTTGGTCTCCTCTGACCAAAAACTGGAGAGGGGGTTTCTTATGCTTGGTACTGGGTTTTTTTTTTTTTTTTTTTTTGTTAGATACTCTATGGCTCTTAGGGGAGCATTAACATCCCAAGGTTGGTGATACTTTCTTGAAATCTTACAAAAACTTTACTTAAACCAAGGAAAATAACTGTTAAGATCAAAATTGACCATAAACATTTCAATGTGGCAAGGTTAGCATAATTCATATCTGCTCAGAAACAAATACTGGTTTCTTATCTGCCAGAGACTATTAACAGAAGGAATAAGGCTGACACTTTCATTTACAATTTTCATTATATGTAAATACTGAAATGAGCACAATTTTAGTCTCCAGTAGCTTCTGGTTAGCTTTTGAATGGTACAACACACACTCTGAAATATTTATACCCCTCAAAAGTGGCGTTGGCTTCCATCCACATTCTACTGCCCAGTCAGACCTCCTCTTCCTCACTCTTAGATTATAAAATTGACACCTCAGGGTCCATAAGAGCTGAGTAAGTCCCTGGTACATACCCTCGAAAAATGATTGGCATTAAGCCCAACACCCTCATAGACACCGCTGCGCCACAAAAGAGCCCCAAGTGTTGCTGCAGTACTTCTGGTTCTCTCCGCGCTGTGGGCCACTCTCCTGCAGCCATGTGGGGTGGAGTCCATACACTTCTTTATACTGTAAACGGAGGCACCCAGGGTTGCTGCGTTGTGCAGTCTTTCTGTGCAGGGCAAGGGGGTGAGCGTGTACAGAGATGGACAGACCAGTTTACAGACATTGGTACTTGCATCAAAGGTCAGACTGCCAGGTGTAGCAGGGGGTTCCGCAGCCAGGCTTGGCACACTGGCAGCAGGGAGGCGTGGTGGGGGTGGTCCAGGCACAGAACCTCCAGCAGGGGCCGTTGAGTGCAGTCAGCTACCTATGGTCAACCAGTGTGCTGCCTCAGCTCTGATGCAGAAGGACTCAGTCACAAAGTACTTGTCCCGGGCTTCCAGCACCTGCTATGGCTCGTCCTCAGGCCGGTCCTGTGTGTTCTTCCCATTGCAGATATTGTGTGCCTTATAGTAGTCTGTGGGCTACAGCTAGACCCAGATGTTTCCTTGCCCATGTGGCATCTGTGTGTGTGTGTGTGTGTGTGTGTGTGTGTGTGTGTGTGTGTGTGTGTGTGTGTGTGTGTGTGTACAGGATGGCATGCTTATGGAGATCAGAGGACAGCTTGCATGAATCAGTTCTCCTACCACGAGGAGTTGAACTCAGGCTGTCAGGCGTGGCAGTAGGCAACTTTACCCACTGAGCTGTATACCAAGGTGCTTTTACAGCCCTCTGCCAGTTCAGTGTTCTTAAAGTCTGGAACTTTGGACCCTGGTGTAGGCTCTTGGGAATGTCATCTGTAGACCATTGTCATGATTTTTGTTATGGCTATCCTGAATCTCTACATAAATATTAATATTTTTAATTGGTTTGTTATCTTAAACAATGTTGGTTAAATCAGACTCTGCATTAGTTACACTTTCAAGCAATGCAAGCCAATCACTTCTCAAAGTTGTATGTCTAAGCAAATCTTTTGAGGCCACTCAGCTTGGTTCACACTGACATTGAAATCCACACGGTTTGCTTAGGAAATTAAGTGCTGAATGTGTAAACTACCATGCAGGTGCTAGCGCTAAAGGTGAACGAGCAGGGCGTGGGGTAGAAAACAAGCCGGGGAGGCAGCAAACCCCAAGGCTGAAGGGGATTGGCTCCACCTCGCTCACACGCAGGGTCAATAGCTCAGATCTCCTCCATCTCCCTGGGAATCCTGAGAGTAAGATTTATTTCCAAGCCTCCATTCCTGCTGAATGATTTCATCCCTGGATCATCTCGCTGCCCAGCACACCGTCCTTGTCTGTGTCACAGTGCATCACAGAGGGAAGGAAGGCCTTTCCTTGACATGCCTCACAGGGCAGTGATGGGCGGGGCTTGTGAAACGCCGGTGGACTCTTACCGGCACTTGGGAACAAGAGAGGGATGTGATGCTACATAATCCAAGAGCTGTAAATGTTTCAGCTGTGAGTTTCCTTCTTAAAAAGTACTTTGGCTAACCTTACTCATCACCTATTTCGGTAAAACAGTTGGCCCAGAAGTTTTGGCCGACTTGTGCGGGAGGGAAACACATTAAAATTTATTGGGTAGTTGGGGCTGGAGAGGTGGCTTGGAGGTTAAGAGTTACTGCTCTTGCAGAGGAACTGAGTTTGGTCCCCAGCACCCAGGGAGGCCTGTGCCTCCAAAGACTCTAAGACTAGGCCTCCAAAAGCACTCACACTCATGTGCACAGAGTCCCACTCAGACACATCTGCACATAATTAAAGTAAAAAAATGAATATACAAACAAAATTTATTGGATAGCTACCCCACAAAACCTCAAGACGTAGTGAAGAAGCAGGCCAGCAGTCTTCGCTTCCACTAACGGCACACGACATTAAATGCACCCGGCACTTGCATAGAGGTTTATGCATTCAGCGTTCAGGTGCCTGAGCAAGCTGTCTGAATTTTGCTGCCATTCTGAACCAAGCTGATCTAAGCTCCAGAGTGCCTTACAGAACTTGTCTAGACATGATACAACTCCGAAAAGTGACTGACTTGTGGGAAGTAACAAAAGACATCGGACACCGGCCGATATGCTGCTCGCCTGCGCCAGGCGTTACTATAGCTGGGCACCGGATCCCTTTACGTGATCCTCACATAGTAACAGCTAACATCACCATCGTCGACATTGTGTGTGTGTGGGTGCACTGTGGTGTATGCACACATGGATGCGTATGCACCTCTGGCATATGAAGGCCTGAGGAGGATGGATCACCTTAGTTTTTAAGACAGGGTCTCTCTGAGGCTTGCTGTTTCAGTTAGGCTGTTTGACCCTAGAGCTGGATCCATCTGTCTCTGCACAGTTCTGGGCACAGGCATTTGTGGTCATGTCCTGCTTCTATGTGGATGCTAGGGATTTGAACTCAGATCATTGTGTTTCCACAGTAAGTGCTCTTTATACACCAAGCTGTTTCTCTAGCCCCATAGCTGCTGTTATTATCCTCATTTTACAGAGGAGAAAGTAGATGGAAGCGAAGATCACGCCATTGGTAAGTTTCAGAGCTTCGTGTTAAACCCAGTTTCGCTTGTGAGATCGTTGCCAACTCTGGAGAGGAAGAAAGGGCCAATAGACAGAATTACGCCTAAATCCTGCCTGTCATGTCAAGGAGGAGGCCTTGAGGTCTTTTCTCCTTTAACAGTGTTGGTTATTTTCGCCCTGTCTACGATGCTAAGTAGGATTAGGCTCAGGCTTCCAGACAACCCACCAAAGAGAAGAAAGCCCCAAGTTTCAGCCCATCAACTGCTTTCTTCTGACCATGCTAGTCCCAGCCTGAGAAGGTGGTACCAGGAGATGATGCCTTTAGGGGATGTTTAGGTTGTGAGGGTTGAGCCCAAGGGAGTTCAGTTGTCCCCTGATTTGACACAGCAAAAAGTGGCAGCCCACAAACCAGCAGGGCCATCACTGGGTACCGACCATGCTGGTGCCCTTACTCGAGAATTTGTCTCCTCCAGAACACTGACAAGGAAATTTCTGTTTATATGCCACTCACTTTAAGGTACTTTTATTAGAGCAACCCAAATGGACAAAGAAAGTTGCTATAGGGAGAAAGCTGTTACCATAGAAATACCTGACAATGTGGAAATACCTTTGAATAATGGGGAGACTGGAAGCTTCGAGTACATCACCATGAGGAAGCTGGCTGCATATTGGTGAGTGTCCAGTGGAAGAGGGAGAATGCTGGAGAGTCTGCAGAAAATACCCAGGTGTCTGTGAGCAGAATGTTGAGAAGCCACGAGGATAGTAAACCCATTCTCATGGGGTCACAGGTGGAAATGAGGGACTTTTTATTGAAGCTTGGAAAAGTGGTTATTTTTGTTATAAAGCATCACAGAGCTTGGATGAATCATGTTCATGTCCTAGTATTTTGTGGCCTGAACAGAGAAGGACACTCCTAGTTCATTTTGAGGCACTGTATTAAAATATCTGAGACTGAATAATTTGTTTCAAAATAAAAGAATGTTTTTTTTATAGTACTGGACACTGTTATAGTCTGGGACATCTGATATCAAAGTGCCAACACCCAATAAAGACTTTCTTGCTGTTACAACCCAGGCCAAAGCAGAAGGAGAGTTCATGCGAGAAGAGAAAGAGTGGGGTGGAAAATGAGTGGGTTAGAGCCACAGACACATCCTTTCCTTATGTGCTCGATGCCTTGATCACTCACTGACTCCTGTGATAACGACAGTCATCCTCCTCCAAGAATCACACACCTCTTAAAGGTCCCAGCACTGTTGTGTTGGGGATTAAGTTTCTAATACACAGACTTTGAGGGACACATTCAATACAACAGATGCCAACCTATGCCAGTGAATCGAGGTTACCTACTTAATAGAGAGGAAAATCTCCCAGCTTCTTTGGTACTGTCGGTTGGTAACCTTCCTGGTACCTTCCCCAAGTGTTGGGATCAAATGTTGGACAATCTCACCTCTAGCTTTGGCCTGACTCCCTAGTTCACATACATCTTCCAGTCACTTCGAGGCCACAGTCTCTGCTTGGTGGCATCACTGAGCAATGCCAGAGAAGCATTTGTTAGCTGTAAAAATATTAAGGAGAAGTAAGGCAGAACACATTCTCTTTTCCTTATCCCTAGCCTCTCCCATCCTTAGTTCTATACGTTTATTTTGTTTCTCTTTCTTAAAACATACTCAGAGCACTAAGATGAAGGCTTCTGTTCCCCGGATCACTAACTCCGCAGCCTTGTTTCCCCGGGGAGAGTGACTGTTGGTAGCTTGGCATGAATTCTTTCTGCTCTTTTTTTTATGGATAGTCTCTTCATTTAGATAAAATATTTGGCATCTGTACTTGTAGAAAATACTCATTTAAGTAGAGGATATATGATATTCTATACTTGTAGAATATATACAGTTATGCTTTATATTGTCCTTAGAGAAAATATATTATTCTTGTTAACTTTCCCTGGAGAAACATGAACAAATGCCCAAGATAGTATACCAGTGACAGGCCAAAGAAATGACCCCATCCGAGACTGCCTTGGTGAGCCAGTGGGTCTATATGGAATTTCTGAGAGCGTGGATGAGGGATTTCCGACAGGAGCAGGGCAACGCTGTGCCAAAGGAGGCTGACTTTCCCTCAGCAGCTGCCAATGCTGATGGTATCCTCAGGGGAGGGCAGGATGCAGGCACTGCCTCGGGGTAGTCTCCTTGGTAATCCCATTCACTGCCTTGTTGCCTTGGGAGCTCTCCCTCCCCTCTGGGAGGGAATCCCAATACTGTGAGGGTCTTTTATGTGGGTAATCACAGCGGCTACAATGTCCAGATGGCAACAGCCATGCCGTGTCAGGGCAGCATTCCACAGCAGTGTTTTTAAATGCAAGTGGAGTTGTAATGTACAAATGGTGACCCTCCATTGTGTCAAAACTCAGCTGCCTGTTTTGTGAGACAAGGTCTCACTGAAATCCACTATGTAGCCCAGGCTACCTCTGCCTCCCATGTACTGGGAATACAGGCATGAGCCATCACACACAGCTCCACAGCCTGACATTTTGCTCTTAATACTATAACTCAGTAATATTTAATGTTAGTATTTACATTTACTAAAGCACTTTCGTATGTGGCATGCCTTTACGCAATGTGATACTGCCATCGTTAGTAGTCACTCTCTGTTAATGGACATTTAGGTTATTTCTATTTTTTTCATTGTTACAAATAATACATAATGAATTATTTCATTGGAGTCACATGAACATTTTCTTGGGGTAAACACCAAAAAGGTATAACTGTTGGGGCCATGGGATATTTATAGATATAGGTACAGGTATGATATAGGTATGATATAGAGATAGATGATATAGATATAGATTTTATTTCAGAAAATGCAAGCACTTCCCAGACTATGGCCATTGGAATGCCAAGTGCTTTGAACTCAGAGGACATCCTCTGACTTCCCACCCTGTTCTCCCATATCCTCTTTTCCTCCAGAAGTTCCAGGAGGAGATTCATGTGACATTCTTTGATCTGACAGGGATGGGTGGTGGTGGGTGGTGGTGGGGGGAGTTCCTTCAGGAGGAATGTAATTGTCTCACCTCCTTCCTCCCCACTTAAGTCTCATTAAAACGAACAATTAGCTCACAGGAAGAGGATGGCTAAGGGTGTAACATCTGGCTCTGAAAGACTACCAGAAGCCTTCATCCATTCTTCCGTGGGTTCTGACCCAACATAGCAAGAACGACTTTCTTCAGCAAGCATTCCTTCCGCTCAGCTCAGTAGTTCTCTGTGGTGAAACACAAGAAGCAACGGACTTACAATGAGAAAAGACTTAGGTTGACTCAGATCCTTGAGGCTCTAGTCGGGTGGTTCTCAACCTTCCTAGTACTGTGACCCTTTAATACAGTTCCTCATGTTGTGGGGACCCCTCAACCACAAAATTATTTTCGTTGCTACTTCATAACTGTAATTTTGCCTCTGTTATGCAACCCCCAAGGGGTCGCGACCCATATGTTGAGAACCACTGTGCTATTCTAAGGTCACCTGACATCTTTGCTTTGGGATTCTGGCAAGGGTGACGCATCATGGCAGAGCAAAACCAGTTGTGTCGTGAGCCAGGAACTAAGAGAAAGAAGACAGGTTGAGAGCACATAGCCCCACTTGGAGGCATGCCCCCAGGAACCCAAGGACTTCCCACTATAGCTCCGCTCCTGGACGTCCATAGCAGCCCCATGGTACCATTCCGGGGATGAGCCTTCGAGGCCACCAGTACCCAGGCTGCAGCACTGGCCTGTGGTCTGTTCTCCCTCTAAAGGAGCTAGCCCCCTGTTCCTTCTTACGACCTTGGCAACTACCACCAAAACCTCAAACCACTTCTTCCTTTAGCTCAGAATGCTGTTTGGGCTTCAGCTATCTATGGCTTCATACTTAGACTCCCATGTGCTTGGGTATTAATTAATTTGTGTTCTTTTCCTTCTTCAGTTAGTACATTATCAGTTTGTTTTATAGACCAAAATTATCAAATGTTCAGGGATTAGAAAGGGAAAGAGAAAATTCTTCTATTCTTAACTTCATCGCAAATTGTAATCGCAAGAAACTGCCCTTTAAAGTGCTATAAATATCAACTCACGTTCCTCTAGCCGAGTATGTGTAGATGTCATCGATTATCTGTCTGCTAGCCAGTGTTGATAGAGCGCTTGTTGTCTGCTAACCCGATGGCCGGGGGCACCTCAGCTATGAGTCCCCCGGTTGGTAGTGAACTGAAGCTCCTCCTGCTGTTTGTATCCCGTGCAGGCTTCTCGTGTGAAAATGCTGGGTCCCAGTCTCTGTTTATGTTTTCTTGAAGCTGTTGTCTCTGCCATATTGTGTGGAGGAGTCTGACTTCCTTCTGTATTTCCTGACATATTCTGTAGGCCCCTCCGAAGTTCTGGTCTAACACAGTGAAGCAGAGTTATATTCATTTCTAAGAATTCTTTTGTTCCTAAATTAAAGAGCTCTAAGCCACAAACAAGAAAGGAGAAGAAATCTCTGGGTGTAAGCACCAACTGTTGAATCTTCTGTGCCTTTGAGTCTCTTTCTGGGCATCCTCCTAACAGACCATCAGGTCCCTCACTTTCAGGCACGCTTTGGAAATGCCAGGGGCTTTTGAAGAGAGGATGTGATTTCCAGAGAGATGCTCTATTTCACTTTATTATTTTATTTTTCAGTAAGAACACTTTCTGTGCATATGGGTGTTTTGTGGGCATGCATGTCTGTGGACCTCGTCAGAGGTCAGTCGAGGGCATCAGGAACACTGGCAGGGTTTTGAGGAGCCAGGCAGGTGCTGCAAACAAAACCCCCATCCTCAGCAAGAGCAGCCAGTGCTCTTCCCTGCGGAGCCACCTCTCCAGCCCCTGTATGTGGCCTTTCAAAAGGCCACCTGACAACCCAAAGAAGTTTGCTCAGAGCAATAATGTACTGACAACCTTTTCTGACCCTGCAGCCAGCCCTGAGTTTAGAGTGAGGGTATCTATGGAGCAGTACATACAGACAGGCAAGTCCACACAGCACTCAGGCTCCGCGTTCAGAGGTTAGCGGGAAAGGTGCTATGCTGTGGGATCTAGAGTAACCTGATTTCCTAAAGATGGGTCAGCTCAGATTTCTCCTTCCTCCTCAAAAGAGTTTCCCCACATCCTGTATGGAGTTCATCTCAGAACACTTGGCAGAAGCTTTGTTTTGTGTAGCTGCAGCGGAGCATTTCAGTCAGCACTGAGGAAGAGGAAGCAACAGACAGAAGAACAGCACACCGGCCAAAAGAAGAGCACAGTGTGCTAAAAGACGAGACGGCACCCAGAGTCCGTGAGCCTCAGAGCGAAGGGGAGGCTGTGGAAGGAAGCATGCTCTTGGCATTTCTCGTATCCTGCCCGTCAACAACTTTTATGGTTTTCCTTTAAACTTACTTCCTGATGGGTCTTCCTTTCTAGCCCCACACCTCGCCTTCAGACTGTAAGACACATCCTTGGCTTTAAAAACGTCAGGCCACGTTCTCTTTGTATTGTGGCCCTGCCGTAAATCTCCATCCGCTTCTGCAGCCAACAATGTTGCTCTTTTTCTCTCTCTGCCCATAAATCGACCAGGGTTCCCAACCACAACTTTTATTGTATTAAATTTAAGTCCTTTGCTGGCTCTCAGATATCTTTGATGTGTGCCTTCACCTGGGGTGAAGCACTCATCAGATTGTCTGGGCATCCCCTTCCTTAAAAATAAAAAGTTTTATTGGGATATAGAGTCATGTCCACAGTTTCGGTTTCATGAAGACAACTTCTTTTGAGTCCATCCTGTACCTCACTCAGCCTCCCGGGCCTCCTCCATGCACCATGATGCTCTTTCATTTTTAGTTCACTCTTTGAGTTCTGTTTGCTTCCTGTTCACTCTCTGACCTGTTCTGGGAGGTCCAGTCCATAGAATCTGTCTCTTCTGCCTTTAGCTTGGAGCCCTTCAGTACCGTGGTTTGCGGTGTGTGATTGTGGACCAGGCTGGCCTCAAACTCACAGAGATCTGCCTGCCTCTGCTGGGATTAAAGCTGTGTGCCACCACCACCTGGCCTTAGTATGTGTTTCTTAATTCCCTTCTTTTTGTTTTAAACATTTGTTTCAAATAAACATTCACCTTAGAAAGCCAGTTTGGCCTTTACTGAGCAGTGCACGAGTCAGCTTCTGTTTCCTTTATCCTAGGGTGATGTTAAGCACATAGGAAAGCTTGACACAATTTTGAGCATGATGATATTAAAGTGCAAATATTTCCTTAAAGAACTCTAGACAGTCTTATTTAACTTAAAACGGGATTTTAAAATGAACAAAGAGAGCCAGACATGGTGACACGCACCTTTAATCCTAGCACTCAGGAGGCAGAGGCAGGCGGATCTCTGTGAGTTTTAGGTCAACTTGATCTACATAGTGAGTCCCAGGCCAGCCATGGCTACAGAGTATGACCCTGTCAAAAAACTAGACCAAAGACTGACTGACTGACTGACTGACTGACTGACTGACTGACTGACTCTGTGTGTGTGTGTGTGTGTGTGAAGTCATTTCAATCATCTTTACATTTAAAAAAGAAATGCAGAAGCCGGGCGGTAGTGGCACACGCCTTTAATTCCAGCACTCGGGAGGCAGAGCCAGGCGGATCTCTGTGAGTTCGAGGCCAGCCTGGGCTACCAAGTGAGTCCCAGGAAAGGCACAAAGCTACACAGAGAAACCCTGTCTTGAAAAACCAAAAAAAAAAAAAAAACCAAAAAAAACAAAAAAAAAAAAAAAAGAAATGCAGCATCACCAGACTTTTTGTGTGTGGGTTTTGTTTGTGTTTGTTTGTTTGTTTTTTAGGTTTTTCGAGACAGAGTTTCTCTGTGTAGCTTTGGAGCCTGTCCTGGATCTCACTCTGTAGACCAGGCTGGCCTCAAACTCACAGAGACCCGCCTGCCTCTGCCTCCCGAGTGCTGGGATTAAAGGCGTGCGCCACCGCTGCCTGACCAAACCTTTTGTTCTAAGTCACAAATTAGTCAAATCTGAGTTTTCCCTTAATGCCAAACATTGAGCTTTATGTCACACAGACTGACTGAAGTTTAAGGGACTATCCATGTCTAGGAGAAACAAAATTCATATTAAAAAGCTTTTTTGTTTATAGAATGATCTAGAAGCAATAGGTACTTGATGTTGCAAATAGACCCCAGCTGAATCCAAAACAACAGAAAGGAGACTTTGTTCTGTATTGATTCCAAGCAGAAAGAGTTGGCACTTAGGAATTCACAGTATACACTCACAGACACTCACACATGTGCACACTCACACTCACACACACATGCACATTCTTGCAAATGTACACTCACACACATACATTCTCACAGGCATATTCGCACACACTCACATACAGTCTATAGTAAGGAAACGCCATTGTTTTTGTCCAATACTTCAGGGCATGCTGTCACAGGATTGGCAGCAGGAACCCAGACTTCTCATTTTTAAAATCCACAGCTGTTGATGTTGTCAGGACCGCTGGTGACAAATATCCACGCTACTTTCAGATGAAAAGATCAGGTGGGAGTCAGGCTGAGGGACAGGCTCCCCAGCCTCTTGGAATATTCAGCCTCTTTTGGAGTTACCCTCTGGATCCAGTCAGTGCATCTTAGGATCAGCTCAAAGGTTTGTACCCTGATAATCCTGAAAATGGAAAATGGTGCCTAGTAGATGGACATTTTAACTTTATTTTATGTGCGTTGTTATGAAGGTGTCCGATCCCCTGGAACAGACAGTTGTGAGCCTCCATGTGGGTGCTAGGAATTGAACCAGGGTCCTCTGGAAGAGCAGCCAATGCTCTTAATCACTGAGCCATCTCTCCAGCATAGGTGGACATTTTACTTATGTACTTTAAGTTCATTTATCTAGGTGGACATTGTAAGAGGCCTCACAATAGTAGAGGCTACAGTAACTCCCTTCTGGGTCCACTGGCTACAGCATCAGGGCGGCCAGTTGAGCCTGAACTCCTTCTGATGGCTTTGAAGAGACTCCCCTGGCTTGGCCCTTGAGCAGCTGTCTTGTCTCAGGTAGGCCTGCGTCAAGCTGTGTGTCCTGGCAGGTCCAGGGTGCCAACCCTGTACCTTGTATGAGCCCCATCTCAACACAGCAAGGGGCTCTGATTGGCCCAGCTCCTCCCCACCGCTGCCTGCTCCCTCTGCCCAGTCTCCCACCCACCTAGGAGGCCACTCTACCTCTCAGGGTATCTCAGCCTTCGGCTTTTCCTTCCAATGTCTGACCTCCTGACCCTGGGGGCTTGGACCAGAAGTACTGAGGTCCTGGTACCCCACCTTCTTTCCATCTCACAGCCCTAGTTCTTCTTTCCTATCCGTACAAAGTCAAGAAAACCAAACCAAACCAGAAATAATGAGACAGACAGAGACGGAGAGACAGGGATCGTGTGAGGTCATGTAGCATAACTAGGCTTCCCTAGAACAGGTCTGCTGTTTCCAAGGACAAGACAACTGACTAAAGAAACCAGTGTTCAGCCCTGAACAGTGCTTTTGCGTTCTTAGGAATTAAACCTCCGACTAAACGCTGGCGTCAGGACTGGCGGATGCCCTTGGGCTCCTGCATCCTCAGTGCAGGGCGGCCGGCGTTGCACGTCCCTCCCTGACAGTCCTTCTTCGGGGTCTTATGGAGAACGTCTTCTGTTGTACAGGTTTTTCTCACGTGCATTTTTCTACTTTGTACTGTGTGGTTTTTTTCCATTGGCAGAGAAGAGGGCAGGAAGAAACCTCTAGAAGTCGTCAGTGTTGAGAATCATCTAGAGTTTCGAAGGCAAATGAAGCAGCCATTTCTTGTCTCCTGTTCCTGGAATTTCTTCTCTGAGCAGTTACTGGAGGGTCTGAGGACACCCCCACTAGCCCCCCACCTCCTGCGGAGTCCTGAGCACCGCTCCCAGGGCTGTTGACAGCTGCCCGGGTCGGAGGCACAATGCTGCTTCAAGAAGCTACCTTAAAGAGGCCGAATCTTTAGATTTATACACGGTGCCGAATTTTGAGACTGAGATATGAATCCATTTCTTCTTTCTCTGTTTTCTGCATCCCACTAAACCAAAAGGATGCTGATCACATGCACCTTGAAACTGTTATCTCTGTGTTTTCCTTTTCCCTTGCCCCTTTGTTTACGATTGGCTCCAGCACACAGACTGCTGCAAATATCCTTATTTCCTCGCCCACTTTTGAAAGTGTGACAATGTATTTATAACTGCATTATTATTATTCCTGGCACAGGGAGAATTTTCCAAGAAAAATAGCTAATTACTTGGAAACAGATTTTTTTTCCCTTTAGAGATGAACCCCTAAGATGGTCCTCCTTGATTATCTAGAACAGTAGTTTCAATCTGTGAGACATGACCCCTTGGGGTCACATATCAGATATCCTACATGTCAGATGTTTACATTATGATTTGTAACAGTAGCAAAATCATAGTTATGAAGTAGAAATGAAATAATTATATGGCTGGGGTCCCCACCACATGGGGAATTGTGTTAAGGGTTGCAGCGTTAGGAAGGTTGAGAACCACTACTCTAGAGGTAGGTATTTTCCTATGGGAAAGGAGCAGTGGAAACCCTAGGCCCTGTTAGGGGCAGGTCCTTTACACAGGCTACATGGGTAGGTGACAGAAAATCAATAGAAATAAAAACCTTTGAGTGTGATCAGAGGATGAATTCATACTTTCATAAATTAGCAGGCAGAGAAAAATGAACTTGAATAAAAAACAAGCTTAAACGTAGAAGGCCAGATGGTATACACCTGCCGCGGTTTGAATGAAAGTGGTTCCATAGGCTGGTAGGGAGTGGCACTCTCAGGAAGTGTGGCCTTGTCGGAGGAAGTGTGTCTCTGAGGATGGGCTTTGAGGTTTTAGATGCTCAAGCCAGGCCCAGTGTCACTCTCTCTTCCTGCTGCCTTTGGATCTGGATGTAGAACTCTCAGCTACCTCTCCATCACCACGTCTACCTGCATGCCTCCGAATTTCCCACCATGATGATAATAGACTAAACTTCTGAACTGTAAGCCAGCCTCAGTGAAATGTTTCCCTTTATAAGAGTTGCCGTGGTCATGATGTCTCTTTACAGCAATAGAAACCCTAACTAAGACAACACCTATAATCCCAGCCCCCCAATAGCTGAAGTAAGAACAGTACAAGTTCAAGTACAGCCTGCTACACAAGAAGACTGAGTCTTCAAACATAATAAGGACATTGAGAAGTCAGATGGGTTTTTGTTAACAATATTTCCAGATGTAGCAGATAATTCTGTTGCACAGTTTTGAACATCAAGAATAATATGGCTTCCATACATTCGGAACAAAACCCTCTGGCAGTCAGGCTGCTCACCAGGAATGTAAGGCATCAAGCAAGGATGATCGGGATAACAACTACTCCCATAGTATAGTCTCATGGGTTATGAGGAGGTAGATGTGAATGTTTAATTTAGGTACATGATTAGAGGACATCATAGGAACTATACATCCCAGGCAAAGGAATGTTGGGTAAAACCCATCCAAAAAGGGCTTGTGGAAAACACTGTATTCTGCCTGACCTAAACTCATGCTTCATTCAATTCTTTCTTCCTGACTTTCCTCGGTGGTAAGTACATACGAGCCGAGACTAATGTTAGCATCTTTTACAGGTAGAAAACCAAGCAGTTCCCTTCAGTTAATAAAGTACAGAAGAAGCCCTTGGGGTGGGGGTGTCTCCAGAATGTCACTTCCTGCATGAAAATGTAAAACTTATGGAGAGTACTCCTCTCCCTCTCCCCTCCTTGTGACCTTGGACATGGGAGTGAGATGTGAAAGGGGCAAGAGCTGGAACGGACGGACAAGCACGGCATGAAAACCATCACCTTAAAGATGGAGGGAAAACCCAGCTGAGCAGGCCAGGGAAACAGGTAAGCTAACTGAAGAGTCTCACAACTCCCCGCTCTCCTTCAGACCCAACCCCCAGTCTCATCCCTAGCTCTGCAACAGAACACCTGCTGCAGCCTTCCTTCCCCACCTCCAGCCACATCGCCTGTGGATCCCACAGACCTTCTCATCCCAACTCCTAACCCCACCCCCCAACTCATTGCCTTATCCTACCCCAACTCCCGCAGGCACCCCGATAGTTCACAGGCCACCCCTGCCAGGGAAGCAGGTAGGCTGACTGAAGATCTTCCCCTCTCCTTCTTTTCCTCCAGATCCAGTCCCCAGTCTCGTTCCTCTACTACAGCAGGCCCTCAGGGATGACCTCTCTTCACTGTTTCCTCACATTCCTAGGAGACTAAACAAGCAGATCCTGGCTGAACACTCTGCTCTCCTCTCTCCTGTGAACCCTTTCAGACCCATAGCCTAGCCCCAGGAGCAAGTAACAAACATATAAAGGCAGACCTATTCGAATTATACCTGATTTCTCAGTGGAGACTCTAGAAACCATGCTGCAGACTCTAAGAGACCACAGATGCCAGCCCACTTTACTATGCCTAGCAAAACTTTCAATCACCATAGATGGAGAAAATAAGACATTCTATGATAAAGTCAAACTTAAATAATATCTATTTACAAATCCAGCCCTACAGAAAGTGCTAAAAGAAAAATCTCCAACCTTAGGAGTTTAACTACAACCATGAAAAAACAGGGAATAAATAATTGCAGACCAGCAAAATCAAAAGAAGGGAAATACACACACACACACATACCACCACCACCAACAACAACAACAACAACAACAACAACAAACTAACAGGAATCAACAATCAACAAAATAACCAAAATCAACAGTCATTGGTCATTGATATCTCTCAATATCAATGGTCGTAATTCCCCAATAAACAGTCACAGACTAACAGAATGGATGGGAAAACAGGACCCATGCTTCTGCTACACACAAGAAACATACCTCAACACCAAGGATAGACATTACCTCAGGGTAAAGGGTTGGAAAAAGATATTCCAAGAAAATGGACCTAAGAAGCTAGCTAGATTGCTATTTTAGTATCCAACAAAACAGATCTCAAACCAAAAGTAACCTAAAGAGATGGGGATGGATACTACATCCTCATCAAAGGAAAAATTCACCAAGAGGACATTTCAATTTTTAGCATCTGTTCTCCAAACACAAGGGCACCCACTTTATAAAAGGAACACTAGCTTAAATCACATATTTACCCTCACACACTGATAGTGGGAGATGTCAATACTGCATTCTTACCAATAGACGGGTCATAGAGATAAAAACAAAACTAAGAAATACTGGGGCTAACAGATGTTATAAACCAAATGGAACTAACATTTGCAGAACATTTCACCCAGACACAAAAGAATACACCTTCTTCTCTTCACCTCATGGAACTTTCTCCAAAATTGACCACATACTCTGACACAAAGCAAGTGTTAACAGATACAAGGAAATTGAAATAACTTCCTACATTCTATCAGATTATCACAGATTAAAGCTGGAAATTGACAACAACAGAATGTTTACAAACTTAGGGAAACTGAACAACTCTCAAGAATGAAAAACAGGTCAAGACAGAAATAAAGAAATTTGCTGTGGGCTGTCCTGTATGCTGGAAAAATATGTTGCTATGATTGGTTGATAAATAAAACACTGATTGGCCAGTAGCCAGGCAGGAAGTATAGGCAGGACAAGCAGAGAAGAGAATTCTGGAAACAGAAAGGCTGAGTCAGGAGACATTGCCAGTTGCCACCATGAGTACCAACATGTAGCTGAAGTTTTCTCCAGTCCTGCCTGGCCCATGGTCAGGACAAATCTCTCTCACCCGCCAGTCCTGCAGCCACTGAGACCCAACCAAGTAAACACACAGAGACTTATATAGCTTACAAACTGTATGGTCGTAGCAGGCTTCTTGTTATATAGTTCTTATATCTTAAATTAACCTATATCTATTAGTCTATAAGTTGCCATGTGGCTTGTGGCTTACCGGCACCTTACATCTTACTTTTCATGGCGGGTGGTTGGCAGCATCTCTCTGACTCAGCCTTCCACTTCCCAAATTCTCTTCTCTGCTTGTCCCCCCTATTCTTCCTGCCTGGTTACTGGCCAATCAGCATTTTATTTATACAGAGCGATATCCACAGCACCAACATGTAAGATACTGGTAAGCCTAGATCCATGTGGCAAGGTATAGATTTATAGAAATGTGTTAATTTAAGACATAAGAACTAGATAGCAAGAAGCCTGCCACAGCCATACAGTTTATAAGTAATATAAGTCTCTGTGTGTTTACTTGGCTGTGGGACTGGCAGGTGAGAGAAATTTGTCCTGACTGTGGGCCAGACAGGACAGAGGAAACTTCAGCTACAGAAATTAAACACTTTTTAGAATTGAATGAAAATTAATGTACAGCATACCAAACTTATGGGACATAAAGAGTTTCTAAGAGTCAAGTTCATAGCACTAAGTACTTACATAAAAAACAAAATAAAACAAAAAACTGGTGAGATCTCATACTAGCAACAGCACACCTGAAGGCTCTAGAATAAAAAGAAGTCGCACCCAAACGGAATAGATGCCAAGAAATAAAGTCAGGGCTGAAACCAATAAAATAGAAACAAAGAGGACAATATAAAGAATCAATGAAACAAAGAGTTGGTTCTTTGAGAAAATCAACAAGATTGACAAACCCTTATGCAAATTAACTGAAAGGAAATTAATAAAATCAGAAATTAAAAGGGGGATATAACAACAGACACCGAGGAAATTCAGAGAATTGTAAGGACATATCTGATTTGACTTACGGCCCATTCCCTGAGATGGAACCCATACCTGACACTGCTTGGATGACCAAGAACTAGGTTAAATAGTCCAGAGACCTAGGGCAAAACCAAATACTACTGGTCTAAAAAATAAAAAGTTAACGAGAAATGACTCCTAATGATTTTCTGCTATAGCCATAGATCAACGCCTTGCTCCTATAGTAGATGTGAACAGACACAGACACCCAGACCTCATGCAGAAGGAGAACACACAGCTCTAATGGGATGTCCCCTCCAATCCCTCCCCTCAGAGCCTGGGGACCCTGCAGAAGAGGAGGAGGAAAGATTGTAAGAGGCAGAGGAGATGGAGGACATCAGAAGAACAAGGCCCTCTAAACCAACTGAGACTACTCCATGTGCAACACTGCACTTTTCAACAGGTGTTCTCTTGATCTTTTCCCTTCTGCTCCAAAGTTCTGATCAATTTTAGAGAGTTTTGTGGGCTGCTGCTAAGAAAGTATATTCTTTAGTGTTTGAATCACCACTAAAACAGCAAGAGAGAAGCATGTAGAATTAATTTTAGTAATGCATTTTATTTAAATCAACTTATCTAAAATATTAGTTCAACATGGAGCCATAAAAATACTTAGGTACTTAGTTCTTCTGTATATATTTTATACTTCCTGCATAGATAATTCTGAACTAGCCACGTTAAGTACTCAGTAGCCACAGCGGCCGGTGGTCATGGTATTGGTAGTGGGACCCTAGTGTTTATGGTTTAGTAATGTGGTTCAGCACACTATCACAGGTGTGAAATCTCCTTGAAAAGATTTTTTTAATTTTTAAGGATTTTATTTATAATTTAGTGTAAAGTGATGTTTACATTCTTACTGCATTAATTATTTCCTCCTCTAGAAAATTAGTTATTACTGTATTAATTATAATTAGTCATTACTGTATTAATTATTTCCTCCCCTAGAAAATTAGTTATTACTGTATTAATTATTTCCTTCTTTGGAAAAGTAATCATGCTAGCCCCTTGGCTCTGTTTCTTGCTAAAATGTTATCTTTAACCCCAGAAGAACTGAGCCAGGACCTGGAAAGTTCTATGTAAGCTTCGGGAGAGAGTGATGAGTCAGAAACTTGTAGGTCCTGTGTTTTGGCTGAGCCTCAAATTCCATAGATGGGACACTCTCAAGTACCTTTGAAGGCCCGGAGTTCTGAGACTCTAGTTAAAATGAGTTTTCTTTTACTAAGACTAGGGCTCGACTTTGTTATTGTCATTTTTAAAGCACATGCGTGTGTGTGTGTGTGTGTGTGTGTGTGTGTGTGTGTGTAATTTCTCTCCGACCTGTGGGATCAGGGGATGACATTCAGCCTGTCAGGCTCGGGAGCAAGTGCCTTTACTTACTGAGCCATCTCAGTTAAGAAAAGGTGACCTTTTGTGTGGGTAACTGTCAAATAACCTGCCAAATGTTTAGCGCCACTTTTTCCAAGGCAGAGCATAGTGCTCCCCTACCCCTCACACCTGTCCCCGTGGCTAGCCAATCTAAACGCCCTGTGCTGGTTTTTGTCAATTTGACACAAAGTAGAGTCATCTGGAAGAGGGAACTTCTGGGGAAATGTCTCCATCTAAGTGACCTGTAAGAGTGTCTTTTGGGCATTCTCTTGATTGATGACTGGTGTGGGAGGGTCCAGCTCGCTATGGGCTGTGCCACACCTGGGCATGTGGTTCTGGGAGGTGTAAGGAAAGCAGCTGGAAGTGAGCCTGAGAACAAGTCGGTAAGCAGTATTCCCCGACAGCTCCTGCTTGAGTTCCTGCCCTGACTTCCCTCAGGGGATCAGACCTGTAAATCAAAGAAACCCTTTTCTCCCGGGTTCTCCTGGTGTTTGCCACAGGCTAGAATGCAGACACTCCATTATGACTAGGCAGCGACTGGTGTAGGGTATCCCCGGGCTGAGCTGCACTGTGGCTTCTAAGAGGCCTGCAGCCTGCCTGCTGGAAGGGTGGCCTGAGTGGCAGACACCTCAAGTCAAGAACTTGCTGGCGATGGCTATCTGTGAAGAGGATTGGGATAGACTCCACTTCGCCATTTCTGAAACTGAGTGGTTTACCTCAAGGCAGGGACAAAGTCCAGTGTTCCCCACCTGTGAATGAGCCTTAGGGCCCTTCAGAGTTCAGCGTAATTATTTGACGGGAGAAGGGGAAGCGAACGTAATCTTCTTGCTTTTTACCCAGTGGTCAGTGAAGTACCTGACGGCGGATGGCGCCTGCTTCTGCATCTCGGAGGAGCCGTTGATGGTGGCGGTGTGGTTGCGGCTTCAGTGGACTGGGCGCAGAGAGGCTTCCGCCGAAAGGGCCCCAGGGTCTCAGCTGCCCACCCCGGCATTCTGCAGTCGTGGGTGCCTCGGCCGCTCTCCTTTGTGCCTATCGATTTTAGAGCAGCAGCAATGGAAACAGAAGTGTCTTCCTGTGGGCTACTCCACACATTCACGAGGAAAACTTCATTTGGGCTGGTTATTTAAAAATTACCTCTCAGACAAGGCACCAGAGATAATTAGCAGAGTTCATTTATGTCATCCTTACACACGAAGAAAGACCTTAACACCAAATGACTACATGAATGTAATTCATCGTGAATGGACAAGGCAACATGGTCTATTTAGCAATACTAATAATGGCTCTTGAGCATACATAGAGTATGTAGAATATTCTAATCTCTTATTCTAAACCCATATAAATAGTACTTGGAGTATTTTTTTAAGATTTATTTTCATTTTATATGTATGAGTGTTTCCTGCGTGTATGTATGTATACCAGGTATGTGTCTGTTGCCCATGGGAGCCAGCAGAGAGTGTCAGGTCCCCGGGAGCTGGAGTTACGCATGGAAATGAGCTACTGTGCTGGGGCCCTAACCCAGGTCCTCTGGGAAAGCAGCGAATGGGCCATTTCCTCAGCCCCACAGCCTCTCTTGGGGCATTTATGAGAATTTCCGATGTAAACCTTGGGGCTCTTATGAAAACTCAAGGAAGTGAAAGGCTTTAAAACTTTCTACATAAACAGTATTATTTTGATTCTAGAATCTGAGCTAGGTCATTGATTTGTTTTTCTTTTTTTCACAGAAACACTCTAACCTTGAACGTTTTCTTACTCTTTGGGTGTGCATTCTTACCCAGCTTGAGTTTTCCCTTAACAAAGGCCCTCGTGGGTTGTGGGTTTGGGTTTTTTGGGTTTTCTCTCCAAGTTACGATAAAGGAGGACAAAGAGCACACACTTTAGCTTTCCTCCTGACTGAGATGTCTTATCAGTAAATTCCTCCACTCTTGACAAGCAAGACGAAGCGAACCGTGGAATGTGAGTTCGGGCGAGGTCCAGTGGTGCTGTCGACTATCTGCACTTTAGTTCTGCTACAGTTAGGCACTTGTTCTGATTCTGAGTGTCAGACTGTCACTAAATGAGCCGGAGTAGGGTTGAGCATTGAGGCCTGGTGACCAGATCCCATTTGCCATGGTTAATCCTGTTTGCCATCTCAACAGGATAGAGAGATGCCTAGGAGATTTGTGGAGAATACCTCTCAGTGAACTAGCTGTGAGGGTGTTCAAGGAAGGGAAGACTCTTCTAAAATGCCCCTGTGAGTTTTTTCTTCTAGAATGCCCTTGCCATGATGCCTTGCCTCAGCACAGGCCCAGAAACACGGAGTCAGCCTGTCATGGACAAAACCTCCTGAAACTGTGAGAGGAAATGAAGCCTTCCTTCCTTCCTCAAGCTGTTCTGTCAGATGAGTGGGTGACAGCAAGCTAACACATTCTTCTTGCTTCATCGTGCTTGGATACTCTTATATGGAGCATGTGTCAGAGCCTCTTCAAATAGACAACAGACCAAGGTCACTAAGGTTATTTTGGCCCTGGGCATGGCCTCTCTGTCTAGAGTCCCTCTTTAGATCACTATGGGCTCTCAGCCACTGTCAGCTTTTCCCATCTATCCTGTCGCTGTTTCAGTAATCACGACCACCTTTTACAGCCTGTAGCATCCTTGGACATGCTGCATGTCTCCTTATACCTACCATGTCATTCTGGATGTTCTCTGGGATTGAAATCACCTTTCACTCCATCTTTCCTTGCTTTACTACAGGACTCAAGGCATGGTTTGATTTCTTTCTTGTGACTTTTTTCTAACCCCCCTCTCCATCCTGATCATTCTGCCCCAAAGTAACTGCCACCTCCACCTCCCTTCACTTTCAAAGCCTCCCGCTTCTCTTCCCGGCACAGCACTTACCACACAGCTTCACTGTGCCAAGGGGCCTGGCTCATGAGAGTTTCTTAAGCTTTCTGAAGCTTGCAGCTTCATCATCTGTAGGGTGTAAATAAAACCAGTCCTTCCCTACAGGATCACTGCAAAGACGTGACACTTAGCTGGGTGTTGGTGGCACAGGAATTTAATACTAGCTACTAGCACTCCAGAGGCAAAGGCAGAGGCAGAGGCAGGTGGGTCTCTGTTGGTTAGAGGTCAGTGTGGTCTCCATAATGAGTTCCAGGTCAGCCAGTAACTACAGTGCTATGTAGTGGGACCCTGTCTGAGAGAGAGAGAGAGAGACAGAGAGAGAAGATTTATTAAGCTCTTGCTTTGTGTAGTGCTAGGAACAAGGTAAGAACTCAATCGATGACATGTCATTATTATTGTAATTTTCATAATTATTCATGATATAGAACAGTGGTAAAATACCAACTACTTGCCAATATTTAATATGAGGACTGAAGTCATAATCTCTTTTTGCTCTACTTCCTTGTTGGCATTATTTATTTATTTGTTGTTTGTGTACATGCTCACTCACATGATGTTCATGTGGAGGACAACTTCAGGGACTTGAGTCTCTGTACTTCCTCCACGGGAGTCCTGGGGATTGAATTCCATTTGTCAAGCTTGGCAGCAAGTCCCTTTACTCACTGAGCTATCTTGACTGACGATAGAGCTTTTTTTGGTTTTTTGAGACAGTGTTTTTCTGTGTAACCCTGGCTGTCCTAGAACTTGCTCTGTAGACCAGGCTGGCCTTGAACTCACAGAGATCCGCCTGCATCTGCCTCCCGAATGCTGGGATCAAAGGCGTGCGCCACCACTGCCTGGCCATCGTCTCTTTAAAAAGCATTTTATTATATATAAAAAAAAAATATGAGCCCCTTTGCCCGCCGTCATCCTCGACAATCACCAGGAAAGTGTCAGATTCCCTCACGGACTCCTCCCTCCTCTGCTCTCACTGATGAACACTTTCCTCCAGCATCATTAATGTAATGACATCTCTATGCTATGAGGGTCACATGATATAAATGTACCACTCAATGATTTAAAAAAAAAACAAAACAAAAAACAAATTCATGGAGTTGTACAGCCATCAGCCACAATCCAGTTTTAGATTCTATTTTCTTTTTTACTAAAAAGAGTGGAACTCTTTCCTAAATTGTCATTACATTTTACTCTACCTTCAGTGAAATTTTAATTTTGAAAGACATAAGGAAGAGACCTCTGCTAGGTGTGCTGTGAGAGACGTGGTTTCGGCACACTTCAAGAGTCTCCTCTGGAAATGAAAGGGTCTTTAGGTTTCTCTATCCCCTTCTTTTAATCTGCAATGAAAACCATCTGGCATTTTCTGAAACTAGGAGATAAAGACAGGAAAAAGCTATGAAATGCTATTGAGGGCTGAAGATGTCTAATCTGTGTACAGAAAAAAAGCCTGCTTATAAAGGATGATCATGACCTTGTGCAGCAAAATGTAGCTGCTTTCTCGTTCTAATTCCTCGCTGTGCCTGGATTGGCTTAGCACACGGGGTGTGTGTACTGCACAGGCTGTAATTATTGCGGGAACCACAGCGCTGGCCCAGCTCAGATCCCTGTAAAGAGCATTGATAAGACAGAACTGGGGCTCATTCATTTGTTCCACAAAGGTTTGTTGAGTCCTCTGATAGTTGAGATTATTATAGTGTGGTAGTTTTAATGTAACTGGCCCCCATAAACTCATAAGGAGTGGTACTATTAGGAGCTGTGGTTTTGTTTGAGTGGGTGTGGCCTTGTTGGAGGAAGTGTGTCACTGTGGGGATGGGCTTTGAGGTCTCATATATGCTCCAGTGTTTCACATGACTGGGGTGAGGAGGGTGGGGTTGTTTAAGCTCAGTGATGTTCCAAGCTAATTGATGTCTCTTCTCACAAGGGCATTAAATCCACCTAGGCCTTATGATATTTAATCATCTCTGTTAGCGTCATTGGATTTAGAGTCCCCTAGGAGATTGGGCCCACCTGTTGCTGTGTCTGTGAGGTCATTTCCAGAGCATTAGCTGATGGAGGAAGACCCACTGAATGTGAGCAGTACATCCCATAGACTGAGATCTCAACAGAATAAAGAGGTAAAGATGAGACAGAACATGCCAACATCCCTTTGTTCTCTGTTCCTGTCTTCTCTGACATGAACTGAGTGACTAGAAATGCCTGCAGTTTCCACTGTTCCTGGATCCTTCTTCAATGTTTCCAATAAGAGTCAGCTGCATGGCCAACTGTGACAAAGACATTTGCTTCGACAGCTGCCTACCCGAACTTGAGAAGCAGGAAGAGCCATCTAGTTGACTGCGGTGGGCTCCAACCTCTGCTTGGAGTTCCTGTGTAGTCCTCATTTTATATGACATCTCTCTGCCTCAGCATTATTAACTTTTTTTAGATTTGATAGTTCTTCATTGTAAGGACTTCCCTGTGCAACGTGGGCTGTCATCAATCCAGCCTAAGTACTCACCACATGTCAGTGCCCCCCAACCACATTATGACAAGCCACAGTGTCTCCAGGGATTACTGAACGTCTCTTGTGGGTAAAAGATCAACCCTGGCTATAAAGCATCTTCCTTTTCTTATCACCTACCTAAGGCTTCAGGCTCTAACACTAGACACACAGTCTATGGAGACACAACAGAACCCAGGATTGGAAAGGTCTAATCAAACAAACCTTCCATTGTTGTAGCTCTGTTTTGTGGTTCTACTTCTCTGGGTAGACCCTGGTTGGCAACTGCCTTAGATCCGGTTGAATCTTCTGGGATCTCCTGGACCATTTTGTTACTTTCCATCATATATTTGTAACAAAAAGTCCCTCACTTAAGTCTACTATCGCCATCTCTCCTTTCCTGACACCCTGATGAGATCCTCCTGTTGGGAGAGGGACAGTGAGAGCCATCGGAATGCTTGAAGCTGACCTAAGTGAGAATATGTAACTTGTGATTGTGAGGTAATCTTTTTTTGCATAGAAATGTTTGTCTTCGGAGGTATAGAAGGGATGGGAGAAAAGTAAGAGACAGAGAGGGAAAGGTGTGGAGGGAAATACATCAGGGAGGAGGTGGAGGAGAACAGCAGGTGAAAGAACAGAACAGAGAAAGAACAAGCAGCAGAGAGAAAAACAAAATGAAGCATTAAACTTTGGCCCTCAGATAAAGTTCCTGTGCGTGTCTGTGTGTCTGTCCAGTAGTTCACCTACTCTACATCACCTCTCCAGTTTCTCTGACCTGCTGAGGGCTGGGCCCTCGGCACTCTGCCTGTGGAAATACAAACTCTGACCTCAGTGCTGTTGTGGTTTCTGCAGGCTTTCTGAATTGAGGGCAAGGCTGAGAGCCTTTAAACCAACCAGGATTTTATGGCTGTGCTGAAAAGTTAAGCCTTGAGAATAGCTACAGGCTGTTCTCAAAACCTTTGAACATATTTTATTGTATTTTTCCAAAAATGATTCCCATAGAAATATATCATACACTGTGAGCCAATAATTACTATTTGCTGCTCGCTTATTCTCTAGTTCTAGGAAAACTGGAAAAATGTAACGCTTTATGTAGTCATCAGCTAGGACCAAAGCCTTTATTTTCTGGTAGAAGTACAAATAAATAATTTTCCTTAAAAACTTAGTAAGGGTGAGATTGAAATGTGATGAAATCATGTCTACTCATTGCACTGTGTCGTGAGCCTGACACTGTACCTGGCATGGGTATCTGACATCATCCAGATACAGTCTCTCTGCCCTCATGGAGCTTATGGTAGAATAGGAGAAATGTTCACCACAGCACTAACCATACAAAAATGGGAAGTTACGGGGCTGGCAGGACGGCTCAGCGGTGAAGAGAACTGGCTGTTCTTCCAGAGGTCCTGAGTTCAGTTCCCAGCGTGGTGGCTCACAACTGTCTACGCTGGGATCCGATGCCCTCTTCTGGTGTGCAGACAGACATGCAGCCAGAGTGCTCACATAAACAAATACATAAATAAACAAATCTTATTGGGAAGTTACAAGTAGCATCAAGTTCTGTGAAGGAGCAGTTTATGGTCAGTCCTGTGAGAGGCAGAATACAGATGATAAGGGTGGTGAGGGATGCTTCCTCAGAAAGTGACGTCAACTCTAACACCTGTAGGAAGATTCGAGCTGGCATGCGAGATGCACATGGAGAGACTTCGAAGCAGAGGTTGGAACTTTTGCCTTCAGAAAGCTGAAGAAATGAGAGTCGCTGGAGTCCAGAGAGAAGACAGGCGGTGAGGCTGCTGACTGGGGAGGGAGCAAAAAGCTCGGGGAGTTTGAGTTTTACTTGTCGTTCAGAGCTGCCCAGAGGCCTAGAGCTAGTTTCTCTGGGAAAATGATGTTAACAAGGGAGCAATCGTTTGGTTATATGCAGAGAGGTGAGCAAATCCAGACTCTGAGCAGCAGTGCCTAGTGGGTCCAGAAGGCATGAAGGAGCTCGGTGTGGTTGGAGTAGAGCAAGCATGGAAGGGGGCGGGGGGACCATAGATAATGGGGCCAGGATCTTTGTAAACATTTATTTTATTTTTAATTATGTCTGTGTATCTGTGTGTGGCTATGTGCGTGTATGTGCGGTCCCTGGAAGCCGGAGCATCGGATCCCCGGAGCTGGAGCTGGAGGCCGTTGGGAACCACTTGACCTAAGTGCTGAGAATCAAACTTGGGTCCCCCGGAAGAGCAGCAAATGATCTTAACTGTCGAGCCATCTCCCTGTCCCCCAAGACTCTGGCTTTTATTGTAAGTAAAACAACTTTACAGGGAACATGATTTGACTGATGAAGTTTTAGCGACATCACTAGCTAGTTTGGGACGTGCTGCATTTTGAGAAATCTAGCAGACATTGGAGTTTCCAAATGAAATAAACGACTGGCTATGAGTCTGGGGTCTGGGGAAACACTACATTTTGGGGTATACATTTTGGCATACCAGAATACGGATGAATCTAAAGTCGTGAAAATGGGTGGGTTTACTAGGAAGTGTATGTGGATAGAGAAGATACGAAGCATGAGAATCCATGCACGAGGATCCACGCGATTCTTCATTTCTGGGGAAACAGTGAGAAGATTGATGAATGGTCAGCAGAGCCCAGATTCCTGAAAGCCAAAAGGAGAACATGTCACAAGTGCACGGAGCCACCAATATGTAAAGACATCAGGACCAACAGCCACTGCCAACTTGAACAAAAGCTGTCTGTTTCACAGTACATCGATGGAGAATTGAAAAAGAGGGATAGGAGATGGGAAATGTTCTTTTGGGGAGCTCTTCCCTAAAGAATAGGAGAAAGTGGTGTGCTAGCTCTGACAGTGGGGTCAACAGAGGAATTTGTTTGTGTAAGACAGCACATAGTCTTTCAGTGGGAATTGTGACGGTTGAGCTTGCTTGTCAATGTGATTGGATTGAGAAGCACCTAAGAGACTAGTGAAGTTAAGCTCTGTGCCTGTCTGTGATGATGACTTCAGAGAGGGTGAGTTAAGAGGGCATGACTCCCTGGGTGTGGGTGCCACTCAGTGGGCTGTCTGTGATGATGACTTCAGAGAGGGTGAGTTAAGAGGGCATGACTCCCTGGGTGTGGGTGCCACTCAGTGGGCTGTCTGTGATGATGACTTCAGAGAGGGTGAGTTCAGAGGGCATGACTCCCTGGGTGTGGGTGCCACTCAATGGGCTGTGGGTCCCAGGTGAAAGAGAGGATGTAGGGAGCTGGTTCATTCAGGTACAGACTTTCTGGTTCCTGGCTCCCGTGTCAACTGGCTGTTCCTCCACTGGAGCTTTCTTCCATGATTTTCGGCCTCTCCACAGGCCCAGAAACATGGAACCAGCTGCCCATGGATTGAAGCCAGGAGCAACAAAACAAAAACAAAGGAGTTCCTCCCTTCAGTTCTTTCTGTTGGGTAGTTTGCCCTAGCCACAAAAGGACTGACCAACACGAGAACAAGCCAAGAATGTAAGGGCTGGAACAGAAGAGGAAGAACTGTCTGTGGACAAAGGTAGCACCATTCACAGAGTATCAAGTGGGAGACAGTGTCCATGGACACTTGCTTGAAGGAGTTCGCAGAAGCATCTTTTCTGGTCACTTCTGTTTTCCCTGTGAACTAGACCATTGGCTGAAGGTGTGGATAGGGAAGGAGGGTGTGGAAGACTGAGAACAGCAATTGTCATGTAGGAGAGTGCAAGTATCAGCAGAATGACAGGTGAAGGGAGTGCTGTCCACCTGGAGGGCAACATGAAGGTTGTGTGTAATGGTATGTTCTCTGACCATTTTCCAAGAGGCTTGTGTGCAGGTTCAGAGTAGACTCAGAGAGTCAGCCTTTAAAAAAACATTTGTGTGTGTGTGTGTGTGCGCGCGTGCGCGCGCACATGTGCTCATACAAAGGCCAGAGATCACCTGGAGCTGGGGTTACAGCTGTGTTCTCATACAGTCCAGTCCTACCTGTCTAGGGTGGTATTGCCTAAAGTGGGCTGGGCCCTCCTGTATCAGTTAACATGCAAGATGCCCACAGCCAGATCTGATGGAGGCAATTATTCAGTTGAGTTGCCCTTTTCCTGGGAGTGTCAAGTTGATAGCTAAAGCTAACTATGACATAAGAAGAGTAGATTTTTGGTCCCAGACAGTAGAAGGATTACCACAATTGGGATCTGTGGTAGGTACAATGATAGTTACCAAAGAGGCCCCCAGGCAACCCTTAGAATCTGTGAATAAGTCAGGTTACATGCAAAGGGCAATTAGGGTTGCACACAGATGGCAGAAAGATTATTGGGGTGAGCACATAGTAGTCATAGGATATTATGGGAACTCTTTTTTGTCTTGGAGATATGAATAAACATCCACCCCTTTTTATAGGGCACCAATGACAAACCAGAGTACTATTCAGCTGAAGTCCAAACTTGAGAAACCAGTGAGTGTTCCGTGCTTATTTACAGAGCAAGGGTAAGAGGCTGTTTACAGGATCAAAGGGTGATCCCAAAGCAGGTGCACCACTCAAAAGTCTCATGTCACCGTGGATGATACTTGCCCATGGTTATGTGGAAGGACACTCCACATACTCCTTCTGTTAGTCTTACAAAGTCTGTATACTCTAGCAGCTCCAGAGACTATGAAGCTATGTACAGTTGTGGCAGAATCATAAACAATTGGATAGGAGGTGCCAGAGTGAGTGACTGGACTCTCAAGTGAGGATCCAATGACCCTCCCCACTTCCTTCCCCACTTCCTTCTTCTGCAAGGGATCACCAGCAGTCAACAGGCCCAATCTTGAGGTGGTGTGACATGGTCACAGTTACTGTGATGAAAATGTTGTGAGTGGACTTGGCAGTGGCTGAAGAGGCAACAGGAGGCAGATGAGAATAAGGAAGGTCGCTGTGACACACTGTGTGAAGGTTCTGGTCTGCCTTTGCCAGCTTTGAAGAGAAAAGTGGTCGTGATCATGAAAGGGAGGTGGCCTTTGAAAGGTTGAGGAGTCATAAGGAATGGACACAGCCTGCCAACATCTTGATTTAAGCCTGTGAGATTTAAACCATCTACACCTGACTTCTGGCCTACAGCTCTGTAAGAGAGCTTATTTGTGTTGACGAGACTCTGAGTTTGTGATAGTTGATTGCCACCACAAAAGAACATAAACATAGGCTCCAGAGGGGATGAGCTGGACAGTCAGACTCGGCCCTCAGGTTCTGAAGGTTTGGTGTTAGTACAGGGGTGACCAGGTCAAGGATATGGCTATGGTGTTTAGGTATGGTAGTCACCAATTTAGGTGACTTTTCCAACAATTTAGTTGGAAAGACACATCTCTTAAAACTATATAGTTTAAAAGCCAACTTCTGTCACTGGTTGAAGTTTTGTGGCAAGTCGTGAGCACGTTGGGGCTTTGACCTGGTCCCTGCGGGCATGCCCAGAGACACTGACCCGCCCCTTCCTGCAGCTGATCATTATTAGTGTTTACTGCCCGGTGGCATAAACTGTGCTACTCAGAATTGGATTACAGGAGCTCTGGTCTAAGTTAGAGCTGTGATAGATGAGCACTGTTTACATTTCCCCACACCCTAGTCCTCATGCACATCAAATTACTGTGGAAATGAAATGCAAGATAAAAACAAGGAAGGACTCTGCTCTTCATTAATGTGTAATTATTATAAAGTGCTAGGGCTCCCCTGCTGGGTGGAGAAGGAAAGCCCGTGGCAGGGACGGGATGCTTCAGGGTGGGAAATGCTTTGTTGCTGTTAACTGCAGTGAGTTTTTAATGTTCACAATTTTAGCAAGAGTTGAATGAAAATGAAGACTTTGGACCCTAACTGTGCCCCTTTCACAGAACCATAACGAGAGTTCGGCACGTGGCAGACGTGTCTGTGCGACTTCAGATGCCGCTGGTCACACTCTTTATCAATACGGTCTTAATGAGGGTCTCGGAAGTCAGCTCTGCTTCCTGATTTGAACCACTCAGTCTTTGGTGTGGAGACAGCACAGCACTGATGTGGACAGAAGCAACGTTGGCAGAGATGCTCTTAGCTGTCTTTAACTTACTTAAGATCTAGGGTCGTGGGCCTGGGAAGGGGAGCAGGAATGCGGCACATGGCCTGGCCAGGGATCGTGGGCCTGGGATCGTGGGCCTGGGAAGGGGAGCAGGAATGCGGCACACAGCCTGGCCCAGGACTACACAAACTTAGCGTCTTGCGCCAGCTGCTGGAAACTTAGTTTCTTCGTCTGGGAACTGGAGATGATGGTAGCTCGGTGAGCTGTGATTGTGAGATCGATTGTGAAAATACTTGCAGAAGGACCATCATTATTATCATCTCTGTAGTGAAATGTGGAAAAGAGATGGGGAGTCTACCTCACCTTGCTTCAGCGCCCTGACCATTTCAGTTTAATTAAAAACTTTATATGTCCTGTAAAATTTTATTCTTTTTTTTTTTTTGGTTTTTCGAGACAGGGTTTCTCTGTGTAGCTTTGCGCCTTTCCTGGAACTCACTTGGTAGCCCAGGCTGGCCTCGAACTCACAGAGATCCGCCTGGCTCTGCCTCCCGAGTGCTGGGATTAAAGGCATGCGCCACCACTGCCCGGCTGTAAAATTTTATTCTTAACAGGCCATTTTCTTCTTTACAGGCCATTTTCTTCTGCACAGCCTGTTCTGGTGGGAGATCCCCCTCAACGCCCCTCCCCATCTCTTTCCCCAAATCCGCCCCTTCAAAGCCCGCCAAACACAGCTCCTCCCACAGAGAGGCTCAAGACCACAGGCGATATAAGCAGCATCCCAGAAAACAGACTCATGGTTCTTCGGTCTCCTCTCTGAAGGGCCTGAGAATCACCCCGGAGCACTTTATCCATTAAACTGGGCCTTTGCCTAATTTGATCCAGTTTGGATTGCTGCGTCCGTCGGCGAAGAGGCCTATCAGGGTGCAAAAACTTATCACAGCCTTCCCATATTCAGAATAGGAGATAATTCTAACAGGTCTCCTTGCTCACTCCCGTAATAACAAAGGTGGTGACTGTCGGGCCTTTTTGGTAAAAAAGACATGCTATTTAAGGATGGAACAGCCACTAGTCACATGCAGCCATTTAAATGTAAACCAGTCACAGTTAAATAATACCAAAAAAAAAAAATGCCTTCTTATTGGAACCTGGTACATTGGAGCACTCGGTACCACAAGTTGCCAGGTGACTAATGTTAATACCCTTGGGGCCACCCTGCATCCTGACATAGAAGCCTCTTCCTAAGGAAAAACTATGCCCCTTCCTCTCTCCCTCCCACAAAATGTGCTCGCTCTCTCTCTCTCTCTCTCTCTCCCCATCTCTCTCTATAATAAACTCTCCATGCGGCTGCAGCACCTGGCTTGTGTATTACTGGCCTCCACCGCCTGGTCTGCCGCTTTATCTGCCCAGCGTGTCTCCCTGCACGCACAGGATGCCCTTGCCCCTCAACCCCCACTAATATATCATAACAACTGCTCCACTCCACAGTGAAGACAGAACACGTCTGTCATTGTTCTGTTGTGCGATGCTAACGCCCTAAACTGGAGTTCCATAAACACAGGCTAGAAAGCAGTGGAGATCAGGGCACAGTGTTGAAGGACAAGATGGATAAGGAACACACTGATTTCACAAAGAACCAATTCTGCACTTCTGTGACAAGGCCACAAATTAAATAAAATTGCCCATAAATTTTTTGTGAATGGTGTGGGAAGAAAAACGCAATAAATACTGTAAACTATTGAAAGTTTTACTAGTATATATCATTTTCTAGAGCAGAAATTCATTTACTCAATAAATAGATATTTATCAAGTTCATACCATGCACCTCATCCTCTGGTGAGGGAGGGAGTGTGGATATACGGCGGCAGAGTATTCAGGGACATATGGGGAAAGTAGACCCGTAAGACCGGGAGCATGGAGAAGGGAAGGAGACTGGGGGAAAGCAGAGTTAGGCTGCTCCCCTCAGACAGGAGACTTGAAGAGCTAAGAAAGGGAGTGATGGGCCCTCGGAGGAGACTGTCTACAGAGGGTATCATATCCCCTGAAACTGGAGTTAAGGTGGTTTAAACCACCATGCAAGGGCTGGGTACCAAACTCAAGTCCTCTGCAACAGCAGCGAGTGCTCTCAACCAGGTAACCAACTCTCCAGCCCCAGCTTGTATGTGTTTACGCTTAGTTTTAAACAAGAGTGGACTGTCATGGAAAAATAGGATTGAAGGCCAACCTTTAGAGTTGTGAGCAATAACTTCCTGTTGTTCATAAATTATCCAACCCACAGTACTTTTTTAGCAGCAGGAAGAGATTAAGATTAAAAGAGTATGCTGGGCGTTGGTGGCGCACGCCTTTAATCCCAGCACTCGGGAGGCGGAGGCAGGCGGATCTCTGTGAGTTCGAGGCCAGCCTGGGCTACCAAGTGAGCTCCAGGAAAGGCGCAAAGCTACACAGAGAAACCCTGTCTCGAAAAACCAAAAAAAAAAAAAAAAGATTAAAAGAGTAGGCTGTTCTTTTCACCTGGGTATGCAACCCTCTTGAGTGAGGGTCACATGACCTGCTATGAGGAGGGAGAATGGGGCGACCCCAAGCCCTCTTCCCAGATGTTATGGTTCGGGGAGGAGAGGAGGGGGAGGGGAGAAACTCTCTTACGCTGCTGCTTTCTCTAACACTAAGGTGTCCTGGGGGATTGTGTGTTCTGGACCAACCACAGTAAGGCTGCCGAAAAGCGATTGAGTTCTGGATGTATTTTAAGATAGAGCCAATAATGTTGGCACATCAGATGTGTGGTGTAAAAGAAACACAGGAATCTAAACTTTCAAAATTTACCTGAATATTTCAAAGGTAGAACTATCAAGGCTGAGTGGTGACCCCAGCCTGCGATCCCGGGATGGAAGAGGCTGAGGAAGGAGGACCAGGGAGTTCCGGGTCAGCCTGGGGTATGTAATGGTACTCAGTAAAAAAAGAAAGAAAAGAAAAGGAAGGAAGGGAGGGAGGGAGGAAGGAAGGAAGGGAGGGAGGGAGGGAGGAAGGAAGGGAGAAAGGAAGAGAAAGGCAGAGCAATTTTTTTTCTTTGAGAGAGAGATATAAAATAGTAAGTATTGAATTTGTTGAATGGGATATGTCCTTGCCTGGAGTTGTATAGATGGTTAGATGTAAATGTATGGAGAGCACTTCAAAAACCAGACATTTAGAAATAGAATACTACAAAAATTGACAGACTAGCCAGGCATGGTGGCTTACACCTGCACTCCCCACACTTGGAAGATAGAAGCAGAAGGATCAGGAGTTCAAGGCCAGCCATGAGTACACGAAGTCTTGTCTCAGAAAAGTTAAAAGAAAAACAAACAGTATGAAAGACTAGTAGTTAGTGTTTAAGTAAACCCTACAAACAGATAAATCACCAACTAAATTCTAGACATTGCTCACAAACATTGGAATAATTCATACCTGGCTGTAATTTATAACCATCCTGGTAGGAGCAAAGCTACTCTATGGAAAGACATCCTTGTGCCCTCCCTTTGGCTACGGAGACAAGAGATCCCAAGGAATTGCATTTTTCCCAGGAGTCTCCAGCTGGGAAAGAAAACGTAGGCACTCATCTCCCAGAAAGAGGTTTCACGTGGTCCTCACGATTTGTTAGACTTTAGGACAGAGTGCATCTGAGACCAAGAAGGATCAGTGATGGGCAGGATGGAACACATCTTGACCATTTATGCCCATGTCTCACTTTCTCTTTAAACCTAAGCCTACGCCAGGACCCTGAAGATGGACTTGGTTGGGTGAGTCATTGAGCCTCATTATCTGTTCCTCTCCCAATGAGCCCAGTTGAATATGTCTCCTTTTTGAGTAGTCATTGATCCTAGCTTGTTAGAGCTCCCTGGGCCCAGGCCTTAATCTGGGTTAACAGTGGGCTCTATACTCAAGGTGTTTGCTATATACTTGAGAGAAAGATGAAACAGTGTGGAATTATATGCCATGCTTCATCAAATCCTGAATTTTCTTGTTAAGAGCTGAGTAAAGCAGTATGTTGGGGCTCAGAAAACAATACCCCAAGTGTGGTGTGAATCTGTGACTGAAGTCAGAACACAGGCTTGAGGAGCTCTGGCCTCAGTTCTCCTCACCTGAAGCAAAAGGAAAGGATTGTCTCTGAAGTTTCTTTATCTAGGTAAAGGCTGGAAGGGTCGTAATCTGTTAAGGACGGCAGGCAAGATGGAAATTGATGCCCTAGATCCCAGGCAGGCTTTGTTCCAGGCTGTTGCCTCTTCTCCCTGCCTGGCCCTTGTCTCTTGTACATCACTTACTTCCCCTCTGAAATTGGTTTGTCTTCGTTTAAGCCTCGACCATCAGGACTCCCCTTTGAGTTTCGTACTCAGTGTGACTCCTGTGTACTTGTGCATTAACAAGTTTCTGTCCCTTTGTTTCTGTCAGTCTATTGTTGGTTTGTTTCAGCAAACTCAATTATCAAAGCCTCAAAGAGTGGGCAGAAGGACTGTGGTCCCCATAGATGCCTGCACTGGCCGTAAGTGGCTCTGTCTCTGTGCTGTCCATGTGTCCCAGGTGCCAGTGGAGCCCTTGACATGCGCTGCGTGAGCTGCACTTCTCTGCAGAGCTAAAGATCACACAGACTGATTAGAACTTTGAAACTGTGGAGAGATGAAATGTTCTAGATCTTGGGAGGTCTTTAGTCACTTAGTGACTATTTATATTGAGACCTGTATGTGGCCTGATATCATTGTGACTGTTATGTAAAACTTTGGAGACGTTTTAACTTAGTTCCCACCAACATCAAAGCTAAGAATGTCATCAGACAGCATCTGAACCTGTATCAGAGATTTTCCTTTTGTGGCATAGCCCACTTAACCTGCTATCCCCATTAATTCACTTGGTAATTGAATTAATTAACCACAAAAGATCATGTGAGCACTCCCCTACTGTCAGGTCCGAAGGAAACCCAGTTCCCCAAACTCCAAAAGGCAGTCAATGAGCACAGGCTGTACTATATGTAGGAGGGTTTCTGCCCATTAGACAAAAGCCAGCATTCCTCAGGAACTTGGGAAACTGATTCCCATCAACCAAAAGGAGCCAGTGACATGAATGATAAATGGCGCTGGTGGTTATGGTGATATTTTAATTGTACTGAAATGTGATTTTATTTGTATGTTAATAAATAAAGTTGCATGGGGGTCAGAGCTAATAGCAAGCCATAGCAGAAGCCAGGTGGTGGTGGCTCACACCTTTAACCCCGATTACATGACAGGCAGATCTCTGTGTGTTCAAGGATGCAGCCAGCATGGAGACACACGCTTTTTTTTTTTTTTTTTTTTTGGTTTTTTCGAGACAGGGTTTCTCTATGTAGCTTTGCGCCTTTCCTGGAGCTCACTTGGTAGCCCAGGCTGGCCTCGAACTCACAGAGATCCGCCTGGCTCTGCCTCCCTAGTGCTGGGATTAAAGGCGTGCGCTGGAGACACACGCTTTTAATCTCAATACCAACTATAGAAGACCTGGAAGTCTTTACAGATAGGCAGTGATGAGGAGGTCATGAGGTTGGGTTTACAACCAATGAAAAGACAAAATAGAAAGTCTATAAAAAAGACAAATATACAGGAAGTAGGTCTCTTGCTGAAGAGGACAACAGCAGCAGTGAAGGGTAAGGTTTTCAGCTCTGACCTCTTGGGCTTTCATCTCTGCATTGGCTCTGTGCTTCTTATTTAATAAGACAGTTACTTCTACAGGTGGTAGCGCTGGTTACCGGAGGAAAGGTCATGGTCACAACAGAACCCAGTTACTTAGCAGCAGAGAGCTTTATTAGGAGGAAGCAGGGATAGGGGGGGCAAGGACAAAAGGACCAGGCCTGGGAAAGAGCATGTATGAAGGGCAGAGAGAAAAATGGAGGGGGGAGAGAGAGCAGAGAGAGGGTGGGGTCTGCATCCGGATTTTTAAGGGCTCCCGGTATGGAGCTACACCACACATGTGCTGATTGCTGACCACGCTGCATGCATGTAGTCTCCAACACACACTGATGACGTAAAATGCAAGACCCTGAACTGCGCGTGTGTAGCTGGAGTAAGGGCAGAATTCTAACATTCCAGACTTTTGCTTATTATAAAAAAGCAAGTGAATAGGAATAGGGGCGTCATTTCTCCCAGAAAAACTGCTTCCCGCTGTCTTGGCGGGCGTTGGTTGGCTCTTGTGGGGGATGGCGTCCTGGGATGGTGGGCTGTCCTGCTGCCTCGGCGCCTTCCATCCCTCTTGGCTTGGCACTCTGGCCACTTTTGTGTCTGACAGGATGCTGGTGAGATAGAGAAAGCTTAGAGGAAAAGAATCATTATTATTTTTATTTTCTTTGGAGTGTTCCCAGACCAGGGGAGTTTGTGTTTGGCACTTATCTGAAGTAGATCCAACCTGTCCAGATGGATTTAAGATCGTTTCTGGAGCTTGGGAAAAATTTTGAACATGTTAGGAAGCAGCCATGAGAAAATTAGTGACCATTGTAGTGTTTAGTATTCTGCTTAATTTTTACCTGAGATAAGCTTTATTAGAGGTAGATTATTTAAGGCACCTATTCCTTTATTAGTTTAGCATTCAGGAGACGAAGCTGATCAATTGTTGAGAGCATTTAACAGTAATAGATGGTTATATTAAAGTCTGTTTTTGTAGAGCCCGGACTCCTTTGGGTCTGGGGGTGTAAATACCTTTTAGCTGATGCTGTTTCTTACTTGATAATCCCTGGACTCCAGACCTGTGGTGGTCTGAAGCAGCCATTGGCTGAGCAGTTAATTAGAAGAGGGAACTGGGAAGAGAAAATCTTGTGGTGCATGAGAACTTATTTCTGTGGAATTAGGGACAAGGCAGAGAGCAGGGCCCTGTCTGTGCACGAGGAGGAGAAGCACTGTGACAGGCTGGAGTGAGGCATGTGGAGGGAGCAGTGAAATGAAAGCTCCTATCTTAGCTGGAAAATCTTTTCCCATTAAGTAACCCTGAGAGTACAATTAAGTCTGGGGAGGAGGGGTAAGGCTGTCCTCCCTACCCTGACAATAGGGAAAAGAGGAGAGGTGAGACCCCAAAACTCCCAGGACTGGGTTAGTGACTCCAGTGTCCAGAAAGAAGGAAATGGATCACTTCCATGCTGCGTTCTGGGTTCCCTGCAAGTGAGCGTGTGGTCGAGCCTAAGCCTGCTGGAGTTCTTAGCTTGATGCTCCCTTGCCCCTTGGTGCCTGAGTGCAGTCAGCTGACCGGTTGTCTTTCTAGGTGGCACTTTGAACAAGGCTCAATGATGGCCTGGCAGGGCATGCACTAGCCCAGGTGGCCTCCCCTCCCCCACCTCATTTAAAACAGGGACCCAGCAGTTTTGGGGAGCCAGTCAGACACCATGTGCCAGCGCTTGGCAATTCTGTTCTCTTTTTTCATCTCTCCCCTGGTACACCTTAAATGCCACAGCTGAAACTTCTGCCTGTGGGGTCAGGAGCCTTGCTCTCCAGATGCTTAAGTTTTAGCCCTAATGTCAGGGAGGTCTGGGAGACAAGGGACGGATTTTATTCCATGTCTTGAATTTTCTTTTTCTTGATGTCTTCTGGACAGCTTTAGGAAGACCCGCCAGGAGGCAGGGTGTAAACTGATCTCTGGCTAAAGAGCCATCCTGACTACTGTGATCCCCATATGGGTCCTGATCTAAACTTACTTGCATGCATCCTATCCTGCTTTCAGACCTGTCTGTGCTTCTCAGGGAAGCTTGAGAATGAATGATAGGAGTTAAGGTGAGTTAAGGTGAGAGCCAGGGATGGGCAGAAGCGGCCCGCCTGATACTGGAGAGCAGAGAGTAGAGAACAGATAAGATAAGGTTCTTTGGAGTCAGAGATTCCTTAGGTTTAGGAATGCATGTGGTCAGGAGAGAGAGAGAGGGAAAGGGAGAGGGACTTCAGAGGTTTAGAGATTAGATAAAAGCATGGGGACAAGGTAACTCTTTTCATTTGCCCATTCGCTGGCAGAAGTCAGATAATTCCCATGAAATATCAGGGTTCAAGCAGCCAAATTTACTGGTATCTGGGAATATTTAAGGCATTTGTCAGAGGAGGAATGGAACCATGAGAAGGAAGCCCCTATGTCCCATGGCTGCAGCGCTGGGAGAGAAAAATAAAAAATTAAAATAAAGAAATGGGATCAGACTCCAGTCCCAGGTATCTCCAAGGTTGGAGAAGGATCTATGAATCAGCACATGTTACCCGCCACCCCCCTCCCCGCCTTGTCAAGAGAGGAGTAAGGGCTGGAAGCATACACAGCATGAGGACCTCCCACCTTGGGGGGGGGGGGTCTGACAGCATTGTCCTCTTCATCAAGAGAGAGAATGAGTCGGTGCCAGCACAGCCCAAGGACCCCCCTGGGGTCTGGCATGGGGAATATATCTCAGGCTATAGTCGCAGGAAATAGCGGGGGTCAGAAAGAGGAAAAACTCACCAATTTGGTTGGCGGGTGTGGTGTGCGGGTCTGGCAGCTGAGCAGACAGGCAGTCAAGCAGGTCCAGTGAACCTCTGTCGGAGTCACAGCACCAATGAAATGAATGATAGATGGTGGTGGCACTGGTTACCGGCAGAAAGGTCACAGTCGCGACAGAACCCAGTTACTTAGTAGCAGAGAGCTTTATTAGGAGGAAGGGGAGCAGGGAAAAAGGACCAGTCCTGAGAGAGAGAGAGAGAGAGAGAGAGAGAGGGAGGGAGGGAGGGAGGGAGGGAGGGAGGGAGGGAGGGAGGGAGAGAGAGAGAGATATCTGCGTCCAGCTTTTTAAGGGCCCCGGTATGGAGCTACACCATGCATGCGCTGATTGCGTGACCACACCGCATGCACGTAGTCGCCAGTGCACAGTGATGACGTAAGATGCAAGACCCTGAACTGCGCATGTGTAGCTGGAATAAGGGCGGAATTCTAACAGCCAGCCCTTTCTTTATCTGGCAGAAGCGACTGTGGTGCCTCTTAACATATCAAAACCCATGCTGGCCTCCAGGCTCCTTCAGATCTCAAGTACCTGTCACACACACTTGAAAGTCCATGAAAACATCCTAGTCCTTCTCTCCTCCTCCCCTAAACTCCCTCCAGCTCCCTGGCCTCCCGTCCCACAACCTGCTGTTCTCAGTCCGTTCTTCTCCCTTTCTCTGCTCTGATTCTGCTTCTCTCACTGTCTTCTCTCTTCTCTGACCTCTGCTATTCTCCTCTCTTCCACAGAGAGCACTAGCCATGTCCAGTCTGCTGGCCGTGTTCAGTCTACTTCTTTCTCTTTGCTCTGAACTCTTCTGGGTGCCTCTGACTGTGCCCTCTCTCATAGCTACAATAAAACCTTCCCCTTAACCATATCATGGAGTGATCATATTTAGCACATATCATTCAGGGCATACTGAATCCATGTTCCTGCATCATGGTCAGTCTTATTTGACTCAGAGCAAACTATCTGTTATCTCCTTTGAAGCAAGAGCTGTGTTTTGTGTCAACAGCTGTATGTGTAAAATGAACATCAGAATACAGAGATTAATATAAAATAAAATAATATTAATGATGTCATTAGTAAATGTCTTTATATTGATTATGGATTATATGATAATGCATTGACTGTAAGCACAATGTGTTACTCAAATTTCACCCATTTCTGCTGTGGATATCACTCTATATAAATAAAACACTGATGGCCAATGACCAGGCAGGAAGTATAGGCGGGACAAAGAGAGAGGAGAATTGGGGAAACAGGAAGGAGGAGGAGAGACACTGCAGCCACCGCCAGGAGAGGCAACCTGTAAAGACGCTGGTAAGCCACCAGTCACGTGGCAAGGTATAGATTTATAAAAATGGGTTAATTTAAGATAAAAGAACAGTTAGCAAGAAGCCTGCCACGGCCATACAGTTTGTAAGTGATATAAGCGTCTGTGATTATTTTATACGTGGATTGTGGGACTGCGGGGCTTTGGGGACCTGGAGAGAAGCCCTCCAGCTACACATTTCTTTTGATCTATTATTTAAAAAATATAACTATTAGAAAATTTGAAATTACAAACGTGCTTTGTATTTTATCTCCTTAGGCAGTGCTGGTCTAATACTTTTTTTCTTTTGCTTAACCCCTTTTTTTAAACAATTGGCTTCTCATAAAAGGAGGTTGTGCTTCTCCTCAGTGTCTTTTCATCAGGAAGGGAAGGATCCATGAACCTTTAGTGACAAGGCCGCTTCCTCCAGGAGGCCTCTCTACTTCAGCAGGTGGCCCTGAAGCCTATCATGTTGCAGAGCCCTACTCATAAGGCTTTTGACTGGTGACTGACTCCCAGGGCCACCAGCTAGCATGCAGAATTCCTGTCTGCTCACCCTAGCTCAGTGTTGCTGGTACACATCATTAAAGGTGGCCTCGGGCAACTTTGGAGAGCCACATGCCTTGTTCCACGCATAGATAATGAAGATGGGGCGGAACCGTGTACCCTGCATGGATAACGAGGATGGGGGCGGAGCCGTGTGCCCTGCATGGATAATGAGGATGGGGGCGGAGCCTCCCCAGCCCTCCCTTGCCTCCAGTTGAGGATAAGAAGGAATGGTTCTGAAGAACCCCTGGGAAATGTGGGGGAACCCCTGCCTTCTAAAAGGTATTTTAAGAAAAAGACTTCACAGAAAATCAGTTGTTGCTTCTTAAGACCTTCCCTTTAAGCTGCACTTTATTGTATGCTTATTTTTTTCTTAGAGAGGAGCAAAGCAATATGGGAAAAAATGTATGTTCTTCCTGCGGCGTCCTTGAAAGCGAGTTTGTGTTCCCCTAATGCACAACGCTGTAAGTCAGCAGTCTCACAGAGAGTGGGTGGCAGTGGAACCATGGCTCAGCTGGATGCCGTGGGTTCAGGAAAAGTGAAAAGAATGAAGAAATGACAGCTTGGTGAGGAGACACAAAGCTCCTGTCCAGCTTGTGAAGTTCCCAGGCCTCGTCCATGCTCTTGCTTCCCCACAGCTCCAGGCTTCCGTTCTCCAGGAGAATCAAGACTGGGGCTTCCTTTAGACAGACCAGGTCTGCTACATCCTGGATTTACCAATTTTGTGTTATCTGCCTCTTCCCATATTCCTTATCTGTGAGTCAAATGTTTGATATACAGCAGGTAATTTTATCTAGATTAAGAACATGGATTCTGGGAACACACAAAGTCTGAGGTAACACAAAGTCTGTACTGACCTAACCTGTCTTAGTTAGGGTTTCTATTGCTGTGATAAAACACCATGATCAAAAGCAAGTCAGGAGGAAAGGTATATGTGTTTCATGTTTCCACATCACAGTCCATCAGTCACGGAAGTCAGGGCAGGAACTTAAACAGGGCAGGACCCTGGAGGCAGGAGCTGATGCAGAAGCCATGGAGGGGAGCTGCTTGTTGGCTTATTCTCTATGGCCTGATCAATCTGCTTCCTTATAGAACCCAGGGTCACCAGCCCAGGGATGGAACCACCATAAACCACCAGCCTTACAGTTGGATCTTATGGAGACATTTTCTCAGTTGGGGTTATCTCCCTTCAGGTGACTCTAGCTTGGGTCAAGTTGACATAAAACCAGCGAGCATGGAGCCTCTTGGAGGGAGCCTCCCTTCCTCTGTAAGTGGGAGGACTGATAACTTTATCCTGTGCAGTGGCTGTCATCGTGAATGGGGTGCACATGCGTGTGGGAGTGAGGATTTGACCCATATGGAAATACCCAGAAATGTTAGCTATTATTGCTGTAATAAATTAGGTATGATTTTAGGGGGAAACTACATAAATTAAACACATCTGTAATGAAAATCAGAATTTCACATTAATCAATGTCTCATTTTGGCATAAGGCACTGAACAATCTATATTGCACTTTTGGCTTTGCTGAGACTTGAGCGGGGAAAGGAAGCAGAGAAAATCGGGGGTCATGAATCTTGCTGGGGTCCTGTTGAACTGTCTGCCAGGAGCACAGCAGGAATTCCAGACAATCACCAGAGCCTGTTCTCCCTCTCCAGGGGCAAACCTGCAGTCCTCTAGGATCTCACCAGAAACCCCGTCACACAGAAAGAACGTGGGCTAACCTTGTGCAACCCCGATTTTACTTCATCAGATTATCATTCCCTCCTGTTCCAGGCCCCCCACCCCCTCCTCCACCGCTGTGTTCATTCTATTTTCCCTTCACAGTAAGATTCATGCACTCCCCCCTTGGGCCCTCCTTGTTACTTAGCTTCTCTGGGTCTCTGAATTGTAGCCTGGTTATCCCTTACTTTACAGCTAATATCTACTTATAAGTGAGTACATACCATGTTTGTCTTTCTGAGTCTGGGTTGTCTCACTCAGGATGATTTTTTTCTAGTTCCATCCATTTGCCTGCAAATTTCATGATATCATTGTTTTTTACAGCTGAGTAATAGTCCATTGTGTAAATGTACCACATTTTCTTTATTCATTCTTTAGTCAAGGGACATCTAGGTTATTTCCAATTTCTGGCTATGAATATAGTTGTGTAAGTGTCCTGTGGTATGGTAGAACACCCTTTGGGTATATGCCCAGGAGTTGTATGCTGTGTCTTGAGGTTGATTGATTCCCAACTTTCTGAGAAACTGCCATATTGATTTCCAAAGTGGCTGTACAAGTTTGCACTCCCACTAGCAATGCAGGAGTGCTCCCCTCTCCAGCATGAGCTGTCTCTTGTATTATTGATCTAAGCTATTCTGAAAGGTGTGAGCTAGAATCTTGGAGTTATTTTGATTTGCATTTCCTTGGTGACTAAATGTTATTGGTTGCTTTATTACTCTTTTTTGAAAGGGAGCACCACCCAGTTCCCAAATAAATCACACACAGAAACTTACTATTACTTACAAATGCCTGGTCTTAGTTTGGCTTAGTTTCTAGCCAGCTTTTCTTAACTTATCTCATCTACCCTTTGCCTCTGGGCTTTTCCTGTTCTCTTACTTCTGTAAATCTTACTCTTACTCTGTGGCTTGCTGTGTGTGTAGCTGGGTAGCTGGCCCCTGAAGTCCTCCTTCTTTCTCTAGCTCCTACTTCTTCTCTCCTCTTTTCTTCTGTTTATCTTCTCTGCCTGCCAGCCCCACTTATTTCTCTCTCCTGCCTCCATATTGGCCGTTCAGATCTTTATTAGACCATTAGGTATTTTACACAGGTACAGTAACACAGTTTCAACAGAGATAAACAAATGCAACATAAATAAAAGTAACACACCTTAAAATAATATTCCATTACAGCTAAGGATTGGAGTTGTTTTATTTTTACTCTTTGCTGTTTGGGAGGCCCACCACCCAGCTCCCAAATAATAACACTGAGATTTATTCTTACTTATGAATGCCAGGCCTTATCTTGGCTTATTTCTAGCCAGTTTTTCTTAACTTAGATTATCCTGTCTACATTTTGCCTCTGAACTTTTACCTTTCTCTACTCTATATATGTTTTCTTTCCTTCTTATTCTGTGTCTGGCTTTGTGGCTGTGTGGCTGGTCCCTGGCATCCTCCTCTCTTCATTTTCTTGCTCCCCTAGCTTAGATTTCTCTTATTACTTATCCTTTCTGCCTGGCAGCCCTGCCTATCACTCTCCTGCCTCACTATTGACCATTCAGCTCTTTATTGGACCAATCAGGTGTTTTAGGCAGGCAAAGTAACACAACTTCACAAAGTCAAACAAACACAACATAAAATAATTCAACACATTTTTGCATCATTAAACAAATATTCCAAAGTATAAATGAATATAACACATCTTCAACTAGTATTCCAAAACAAAGGATGTTGAATATTTCTTTAAGTGTCTCTCAGCCATTTGAGATTCCTCTGCTGATAATTCTCTGTTAAGATCTGAACCCTATTTTTTAATTGGATTATTTGGTCTGTGCCAATGCATTCAAGCCTATTCCCCACTTTCTCTTCTATCAGGCTCAGTATATCTGGTTTTATGTTGAAGTATTTGATCCACTTGGACTTGAGTTTTGTGCAGTGTGATAGATATAGACCTATTTGCATTCTTCTACATGCTGATATCCAGTCAGACCAGCGCCATTTATTGAAGATGCTTTCTTTTATCTACTGTATAATTTTGGCTTCTTTGTCAAAAATCAAGTGTCTACAGGTGTGCAGATTTATATCTGGGTCTTCAGTTCCATTCCATTGATCCACCTGTCTGTTTTTATGCAATACCATGTGGAATTTATTACGATAGCTCTGTAGTAGAGCTTGAAATAAGGGATGGTGATAACTCTGGAAGTTCTTTCATTGTACAGGATTTTTTCCCCATAGAAAGTTGATTACTATTCTTTCAAGGTCCATAAATAATTCTGTTGGAATTTTGATGGTGATTGTATTGAATCTGTAGATTGCTTTTGATAAGATTGCCATTTTTACTATGTTAAGTCTACTGATTCATGAGTATGGGAGATCTTTCTATCTTCTGATATCTTCTTCAATTTCTTTCTTCAAAGACTTGGCATTCTTGTCATACAAGTCTTTCACTTGCTTGGTAAGAATTACACAAAGAAATTTTATTCTATTTGTGGCTATTATGGAGGGTATTGTTACCCTGATTTTTTTTTTCTCAGCCCATTTATTGTTTGCATATAGGAGGACTGCTGATTTTTGCTTGTTTGGTTGTTTGGTTATTTTGGTGGCGCGGGAGGGGGGGGGCTGGGAGGAGATTAGGTTTTGTTTTGTTTTGTTTTTTGTTAATCTGTATCCAGCCAATTCACTAAAGGTGTTTATCAGCTGTAGGAGTTCCTTGGAATTTTTTTGGTCACCTATGTATACTATCATATCATCTACAAATAGTGATACTTCTTCCTTTCTAATTCATATCACCTTGATCTACCATAGTTGTCATATTGCTCTAGCTAGAACTTCAAGTACTATATTGAATAAAATATGGAGATAGTGGACAGCCTTGCCTTGTTCCTGATTTTAGTGGAATCTATTTGAGTTTCTCTCCATTTAGTTTGATGTTGGCTGTTGGTTTGCTGTATATTATCTTTATTATGTTTAGGTATGTTCCTTGTATCCCTGATCTCTCCAAAACCTTTATCATGAAGGGGTGTTGGATTTTGTCAAAGACTTTATCAACATCTAATGAGATGATCATGTTTTTTTTTCTTTTAGTTTGTTTATATGATGTATCACATTGACAGATTTCTGTGACTTGCTTTGTGATCAAGTATGTGGTCAATTTTAGAGAAGGTTCTGTGAGGTGCTGAGAAGAAGGTATATTCTTTTGTGTTTGGGTGAAATGTTCTGTAGATATCTTATAGATCCATTTGAATCATAATGGCTGTTAGCTCCATTATTTCTCTGTTTAGTTTCTGTCTGGACGACCTGTCCATAGATGAGAGTGAGGTGTTGAGATCTCCCACTATTAACATATGAGGTTCAATGTGTGGTTTAAGCTTTAGTAATGCTTCTTTTACAAATGTGGGTCCCCTTGCATTTGGAACATAGATGTTCAGAACTTAAATGTCATCTTAGTCTGTTTTTCCTTTGATTGAGTATGAAATGTCCTTCTGATTTTGGTTGGGTCATTTGCTGGAAAGGGTTTTTTTCCAACCCTTTACTCTGAAGTAATGTCCGTCTCTGATGTTGAGGTATGTTTCTTGTATGCAGCAAAAGGATGGATCCTTGTTTTTGCATCCATTCTGTTAGCCTGTGTCTTTTTATTGGGAATTGAGTCCATTGATATTGAGAGATATTAGTGACCAGTGATTCTTATTTCCTGTTATTTTGGTGGTGGTGGTGATGGTGGTGGTGGTGGTGGTGGTGGTGGTGGTGGTGGTGGTGGCGGCGGCGGCGGCGGCGGCGGCAGCAGTGTGTGTGTGTGTGTGTGTGTGTGTGTGTGTGTGTTTGTGTATATGTGTCACTGGGCACTGAACCAGAGCTGTCTGGATACTAGGTAAATATCTAACACTGAACAACACTTTCCAGCCCTCAACTTCTGAACAGATGCACAATGACATTTTTAACCATCAGGGAATGCTTTTATAAACTATACTAGAATTCCATGCCACCCCAGTCAAAAAGAAATTATGGGGTTGTTGAGGTGACTCAGAGTGTAAAGACACATGGACCCTAGCCTGATGACCCAGGTTTAGTTCCTAGAACCATGTAAAGGTGGCAGAAAGAACTGATTCCACAAAGGTGTCCTCTGACTTCACACCTGTCCTGTGGCACACACACCCTCACACATACACCATGCACACATACAAATACTCATTACTTTGGTTTGAATAGAGGGACACATGAGTATAGGGATATATTGTTGGCGGGGATATAAGCAAGTACAGTCACTATAGAGAATGGTACGGAGGTTTCTGAAGACACTCTGCACAGTCACCATTGTGATCCTCATTTACCACTCCTGGGTATGTACTCAAGGGAGATCACAGAATCAGCCTAGGAGTCTGTCAGTGAACAAAACGCCTGACGACTTGACTGTGCCTCCAGCAGTGGGAGCAGAGAGCGCCTGGTGACTTCCCATTTTTACAGAACCAGAGAGCAGCACCCTGCGACCAGGTCTCCAGCCCAGTGGCCTCAGGGGTCAGTGCAAGGCCCGAGTTTTGGCTTCAGTTTGCACAGAGTCCCCTGAGATAATGGAGTTTTACTTTCGGTGGAATCTGAGGTTAATATGGGTGTAGAGTCCCGGTGTCTGTCAGGCCTGAAGTTTGCGTCCTTGTGGTTCCAGAGGTCACTTGGGGCCTACAGCTCTGACAACAGGCCCCTGCTGGAAAACAGGCTTCATTGGGTCTGAAGCTTGGTACCCTGTCTCCAGCAGGTTTATAGGATCCAGAGGTGACCATGGTTTTACTCCATGTGGTCACCTTAGTGCTTAGGGTGCAGCCCCACCCTTGATTCTGTTGGCAAACGGCCAAGACTGGGTCACTTCAGCCACGCATTGGGTAATCAGCATCAAGTTTCACCCTTCCTCATAGCTGGACTACATGCAGACATTTCTAGAAGATGAGTCACAGGAACCGGAATATCTCCATACAGAAATAACAGAAATGTTCTGGAAAGAATGTAGAGCCTTACTATTCAAAAGAATTAATGATCACAAAGAAGAGTCCAATACATGCATGAATTAAGGAAATCCATCCAAGACCTTGTCCAGATGGTCTCCAAAGTATATAACAGTTCATAGAGTGGAGGTAACATTTCAAAATGCGGAGGAAAAGGTTAGCAAGGAGATTGGAACACTGAGAATGAACACATACAATATCTGAAATGAAGAAGATGGGCAGTCTCATTAACCACAGCAGATGCCGTGATTAACAAACAAGACTGTGCACGAGAACAGATCTCAGGCGTGGAAGACAAGGGAAAATGAGCATGAACGATATTCCCAAGGAATCTGGACACAGTCAAGAGGCCAAGCCTGAGGATTCACGGTGCAGAGGAAGGGACAGGGCAACACCGAATGGAAGAGGCAGACTACTTAGTGACGTCATAGCAGAAAGCTTTCCAATCTGACCGAAGAATTAAGTTCGCAAACATAAGAGCCAAATGCAGAACTCCAAACAGACATAGCCAGAGTTCAAGGCCAGCCTGGTCTATAGAGTGAGTTCCAGGACAGCCAGGGCTACACAGTAAAACCCTGTCTAGAAAACCAAAAATAAAAAAGAAAAGAAAAAGAAAAAGTAAATAAAATAAAAATAAATAATCCCCAAAACAGCATGAGAAAAAACCAACCAACAGCTCACAAAGGCAGAAACAGCAGGTGTTGAATCCTGAAGCTGTGCTTTATTTCAGGAGCTGGCAATCTGAGATTAATGTCCGCCCTCCATCTTATCTCCAGCCAGGAGGGAAACAAAGCTCAGCCTGCCCCTCTGGTTGGGTGGCTGCCTTGTCCCTGAGGTTCATGGTGTGGGTTTCTTTATTTAAAATTCCTGTAGCTGCCGCTCCTTAGCATTTCTCCTGCAGCTGAATGAGAATACACCAAGGCTGTGAAACCTTGCATTCCTCCCGAAGTGGAAGTGTGCCTGGACTAGAGGTTAACTCAGAACAAACAATTAGCAGTGAATGCCGAGCTATCTACAAATGTACATATAGAATCTTCTAGATTGTGAAGTCCACGTGTGCTCTTATAATACACACAATAAAAGTGCTCCATCTGCCTGTGCTGTTCCTCATCAGATCATGTGTAGGCTGAGTGGCCTAACTTCTTGTCTCCGCTTGTCTCAGTCTGCCAGTGTTACTCACATACCCTGGATAGAACTAAACTGCGTACTGAAGGATATATAGGGTTAGTGAAGGGAAACGAATATGGAAGAATATTCTAGACACGGAAGAAGAAGGTCTTGCTGAAGGAAAAGCTCTTTCAAGTATCAGTCATGACAGTGACATAAGCTGGAGGAAGTTAGGAAGGTACCCAGAGCAGAGGTGCAACGTGGGACAGTGGTGATCCAGAAGACAGCTAGCTTTCTAACTCAGCAGGGGTGCCACGTGGGACAGTGGTGATCCAGAAGACAGCTAGCTTTCTAACTCAGAGCAGAGGTTCTGCTTTCATTCCAACCTCTCCAAACTCACTTTATGGTCCCTGTATTACTTTAAAAATGGACATAACTAATCCATTAATCAGCAGCAATGACAGGGGAAATGGCATATTCTACTTGAATTAGCAAACTCTAAACAACACAAACCACCAACACCAATCCCAGATCCAACCCCAGGTCACCTGAAAGGCAATTTTTAAAAGGAATCATTGCTATCATTTATCAAGAACTTAATTACAGGATAATTCCACTTATTACACATAGAAGTTCATTTATTGTTTTTAACAAACCTATGCTTTGTTGGGATATAGTGTTTTCCATCATTTTAAATAAATGAATATTTATTTATTTATTTATTTATTTATTTATTTATTTATTTATTTTTTATTATGTCCATGGGTGTTTTGCCTGCACATACATCTGTGTACCATGGACGTGCCTGATGCCCATCAGGGCCAGAAGAGGGCATCAGATCCCTTGGGACTGGAGTTATGGACAGTTGTGAGTGCCATGTGGGTGCTAAGAATCAAACCCAGGTCCTCTGGAAGAACAACCAGTGCTCTTAACTGCTGAGCCATCTCTTCAGCCCATTTCCATATTTTGAAGACAGAAAAGTGGAACTCCCAGGTCTAGTCACCCAGGTAGACAAGGCCAAGCAAGGACCATACCCAGCTTTCTTATTTGTGTCCAGGTGTTGGGTCTTCTTTTTCTTCTGGGTCCACTGGCCACCAGATCATGAGGACAAAAGGAGAAGGAGTGGCTAGCAGGGCTTTGTATGGCCTGTGAGTGTGGCAGGAACAGCTTTCCGGGTGGAAGCTTCAGTGAGACAACTTAGCTTTATTCCAGAGTAGGGGAGATACACAAGATGGGAAGGGCAGCTGGGGTATCACCTAATTTACGTTTGGCAGTGTGATCCTATGGTAAAGCTCCTAGTACGATGCCTAGTTATCATGTGTGGCAGCAGGGGGGAGCATTTGCAGGGTGTGTCAAAAGTCACATCTAAGGTAAGTCAGGCATCCAGGCTCAGGGACAGTCTCCAAATAAGGTTGGACAGAGCAGGAAGCCCCTGAGAAGGGAAGGGAGTCTTCCATCTTGTGCCATTCTCCGAAAGAGTTGTCCTGACATGGGGACTGTAACCTTTAATCAGAAGGGCCTTCAAACATCCAGGCTCTGAACTTCTTGGGTTTTCTATCTCCCAGGATCTGCAAAACCCACAGCCTGTGGCTCTGAAGCTGGGAAGGGTCTGAATATAGAGTCCTGCTCTTCCTGAAACATGGAAGGATAGGAGCTCCCATCCTAGAAATCCATCTCTTTCTTTGAACCTCTTTAAGATCTGATCAACTTGTGGAGAATTAACTCAGCATCATTGGTCACAAATTCTTAATTAGGTAACTGTCACTTTATAAAATGAAAGGTCTCAAATAATGATTTTTACAAATGAGACAAAACATGACAATTCAATATTTTATAGATTGAAGTGCTTTTTGATGCCTTGGATCAACCTGAGCAATGCCATTCACTCATTATAATGATTAATTATAATTTGGATGTTGGGCATTTGCCAAAAAAAAGGGGGGGTAGGTAATTTTCTGTGGAGTACAAGCTGAAATCTTATTCCATAGTCAGCATAGTGAAATACACAGCACATGCCAGCTCCCTGGGAAGGTGGAGCCTTTGCCCATTTTTCTATGGCTTCACTTCTTCCTTCTTACTCTCTACCAGTGGAACAAAACATCCCTTCTCTTCCCGCACAGAGCTATTACATCTAAACTCAGAATCACATCTGACATAGGCTATCAGAATAGTGTAGGTTATAGTAGGGTCACAAGCCACCAGCAAAAGTTAATGAATTAAATTAACACAGGTTCTTTCTTGTTTGTGACATAGTTTATTATAGATCAGCTGAGGATTTGCTCTGCCTCTCACCATGGCACGAGAAAAGGATGTGGCTAATTTGCTTATAGACATAGCAAGTCTTCTGTGTGTCATCTGCACTTACATGTCCATACTTCAAGACGGTCTAGGCCCTAGACTCTAGGGCATCCTACCATGTACAAGAAAAAATCACAGATGTTAACTGATGCATAACCCCAAAAGCCTATCAAACTATTTTCTCAAACAAAAGAAACTGCTAGGACCAGTAGCTCTGCAAAGACACCCCCTGCCCCCTGTGTGCTTGCTCTCATTATGTATAGTTAGAAAATGTACCAGGTAGATTCTCTCTTTCTCAGAAGTGGCCTGGGTGAACGAGGAGGAAAAGAAGGAAATGTCGACATCTGCTAGGCATTGTGTCGAGAACTTCACTTGCCTTTCTCTCTCCATCCTAATAAGACAGCAAGATAATTCCCTTTCATAATCAGAAAACTTGAAGAGGTCCAGTGATTCCTAAGACCATTTGGGGTTCCTGACAGGAGCCTTAGGTTTAAATTGAGGGCAAGAGATATGCGTAGCAACAGTCTTGGTCAAGGCATGGTCCTGCCCATCAGAATATCAGTGTCCAGGTTCTAGTCTGTTCCGACAGACATCTGAGAAGTTATCAGGCTGTGTGAAATCTCTTCCCAGGAGATATTTTTTTTTCCCCCTTTGGTACTAGACTCTAGCTTTTCCCTTCTCCAAACATGGGCTTCCTGGGGAAATTTCAGTTCCTTGGGGCTAATTGTGTCAATCATCTCATACCAAAGGGGAGGGGCACAAGTGTCTCTCCTTAGAATATCTTTCCCCTATTACAGAAGAGAGGGATTGGGGATTCACATTAACTCCAAATCTTTAGAATTTACTGGATTGTTATTCAATCCATGATGGGCCTCTTGGACCTTACCTGATGGTTTATGCTAATGAGATGACTCACAGTGCATTCCTGATAGTTTATGTTAATGAAATGACTCAAGCAGTGTCTGGACAATGCCAGAAAGACTAGCTGCTTGATTAGAGGGCTGGAACTCACAGCCGTATTCTATCATCCAGGCCCTGGGGATTGGAGGCAGCCAGAGAATGAGTTCAACCACATGGGAAGCTATTCAATTACTGGGGTAATGAAGACGGAGTAAAAGCTTCACTTCGTTGATCGGGTGAGTTCAAGGGTTGGCAGTACTCCATACATATATTGCTGTATGTGTACGCCAGAAGGGAATGTGTTCTTGAAGCCCCAGAACTTTCTGTTCGGAGTCCTCTAGTCCCAAGTTCTTAGCTTCCAAAATCTTTCTTCAAATGTCAGATTTGTACCCTTTTGCCATAATAAGCTGTAGTAAGCATTGTACTTCCTGAGTCCTGTAAGCCACTTAGACAGTTTAGAATCTGGAAAAACCTTAAATATATAGTCGGCTGCCAGAAATGAGGATGACCCTAGAGCCGCCAAACTTATGCCTGGTCTCAGAAGTCTTGGCAGACAGGACAGCCTTTTAGCCTCATTTGGATAAACCCAGGTATAAAGTATATGCATAAGGCCACACAATAAATGAATGTTGTAACTGGCATTTGAACCTTGGTATCTCAGTGGCAGCCTAGCCTGGAAAGAGCTTGGATTTATTGTTACTGGGAGCCCGCCAGAGATGACCACTCAGACAATGTAGCCAATTAGTCTTTATTCTAGCCAGTTGGGACTAAACTCAGGCATTCAAGACCAAAGCGTAGCACGGAGTGTCCAGAGCATAGAGTTTTTGAAGGAAAAAACCATGTTCTGGCATCTCATTCAGCAGCTGCAGAGGAGCTTTGTGTAAGCAAGCAATTTGATAGAAGCTGAGATAAGCAGTTAGCTGGTGGGGGTTCTGTGCAAGTGGGCAGTTTAACAGAAGCTAAGATAAGCTAGATAGGGCATCTTGACCTTGGCTTCCTAGAATAACGTTGGGTAATTTTCCACAGGATTCTCCTTCTCCCTCAAGGAGATCAAATTTTAGTTAAACCTAAAATGGCCTCAGCAGGAATACAAGATGGAGGAGCCTCTGCAGTCTTGCCCTGTCCATTATGACCACATACTGTGCCCTTGGAATGTAACTCTGTAACTCGGTAATCTCCACTTTTCTTGTTTATGCATATAGAGCAGAGGGTTCTCATGGGTGAGTTTGTCCATAAGAAACATTTAGATATGCCCAGGGGCACCTTTTGTGGTTGCCTATCTAAAGGACAAAGAGCAGGGATGCTAAAATCCTACAATGCATAGGAAAACCTTCCTTCCTCGCCTATAAAAAATTATCTGGTTAAATGTTGATTGTACTGAGGCTGGAAAGCCCTAAAGAGCTGTGATCATCCTTCTCTTCATTCATTAGATAAGGATCCAAGCAGGATGCATTTCATGGAAGGGGGCATGATAGTCACCTCCTAGTTAAAGCTGTTTCTTCAAGGATGCTGCATTAGTTCTGAAAAGCAGACACTAAGATGGAATTGGGCCTGAGCATGTCCTGAAGGCACAAGCAAGTTACATGAAGAAGCTGCCAAATGCCTTATGGTTTCTGCTCCTACTAAAATGGCCTCTGCTGCCCAGCATGCACCTAGAGCCTCATGGGGTGTGCCCTAACATCAGATGACTGAGGAAGAGAACACCAGGACCTGGTTTACTGGTGGTTTTTTATGTTATGTAGGCATTTCCCAGAAGTGGACAGCTGCAGCATCACAACCCCTTTCTGGGACAACCCTGAAAGACAACCACCTGCATGGGAAATTTTGTAGAACTTCATTCATTACACATGGTCATGTATTTTGTTGGGAAGGAGAAATGGCCAGATGTGCAATTATTCCCCGATTCATGAGCTGTAGCTAATGGGTTGGCTGAATGATCAGAGACTTGGAAAGAGCATGATTGGAAAATTGGTGAGAAAGATATCTGGGGTGAAAGTATGTGGACAGATCTCTCTAAACACTCAAAGGATATGAAGACATTTGTGTCCCATGCAAATGTTCATGAAAAGGTAACCAGATGAGGAGGAGTTCAGTAATCATGTAGCTAAGATGATCCATTCTGTGGACAGCCAGCCTCTTTCTCTGGACATTCCTGTCATTGCCCAATGGGCCCATGAACAATGCCATGACCATGGCAGCAGAGACAGGGTTTATGCATGGGCTCAACAACACAGACTTCCATTCACCAAGGCTGAGGTGGCTACACTTGCTGCTGAATGCCAGATCAGCCAACAGCTGAGATGAATACTGAGCCCTACATATGGCTCCATCCCCCAGGGTCACCAGTCAGCAACCTGGTGGCAGGTTGACTATGTTGGACCACTTCCTCCATGGAAAGAACATGTTTCTTCCTTATTGGCATAGGTACTTATTCTGGTTATGGATTTGTGTTTCCTCCAGGAAAAGGACTGAGATCCACTGAGGTTCTTGCCAAGGGTGGAGGAAATACAAAATGGGTAGTAGGGGAAGGTAGTTATAAATATCAGCTAAGGGCATGTGACTAGTTGCCGAAATGAGGATTATAAGTAACATGAGTGTTCCTATCATATTTTAAGAATATGTTTGTACAAATATTTGTGTTTTATTTTCTCAATTCCTTTTTCATGTGATGAACATCAGTTAAGAGACTTATCAGCAGGGCTGGAGAGATGGCTCAGCAGTTAAGAGCACTGGCTGCTATTACACAGGACCCAGGTTCAATTCCCAGCAACCATGTGGCACCTCACAACTGTCTGTAACTCCAGTTTCAGAGGAACTGACACCCTCACACAGATGTACATGAAGGCAAAACACAGATGCACATAAAATGAATAAATAAACAATTTTCAAAAATTTTTTAGGAGCCAGTTGGTTCAAGGGCACCACAAGAAAACTCAAGGAACTAATTAACCTGAGCTCACAGACACTCACAGAGACTGAACGGACAACCAGGAAGCCTGCAATGGGCCCCTTAGCCCCTTGCATGTATGCTAAGTTGTGTAACTTAGTCTTCTTGTGAGACTCCTAACAGTGGGAGCAAGGGCTGTCTCTGACTCTGACATCTGCTTTTGGGACCCATTCCTCCTACTGGATTGCCTCATGGAGCCTTAATAGAAGAGGAGGTGCCTGGTCTCACTGCAGCTTGATATACATTGGGTGGCTGATATCTTTGGGAGGCTTGCCCTTTTCTGAAGAGAAACAGAGGAGGAGGAGTGAATGGAGGCAGGAAGAGGGAGATGTCGGAGAGGGTCTGGGAGAGGGAAGAGAGGAGATACTTTGATTGGTATGCAAAAACAAAAAATAAATAAATAAACAGATATTCATGCCCAAAAAAATGTGCAAAACCTGTCGCTGGCAACAACTCTAAAACAGGTAACCCATTCCCAGCTCTAGGATTTCCTTTGTTAGCCTATGGTGTCTCCTGTGGGTATTATTGTCCCGTTATAGGATAACAACATTTTAACTGTTTTCATGCGTGTGTGTTCGTGTGTGTTCGTGTGTGTGTGTGTGTGTGTGTGTGTGTGTGTGTGATCTCCTATAGTAGTAGGCAGGTTTCCATCTGACTTTTTGTAAATGTTTTTAGAGTTATTTACCCCTCCTCACACTCCTCCCTCTCCTGCCCTCCCATCCCACCCCAATTTAACCCTTCCTGTTCTGTTAATCCCCCTTAATCTGTTGTACTGCTGCTTTCTATCTCTTCTCTCTTGAGGCCCCTTATTAATATATGACTTCTTCGGGTCTTCTAAATGAAATACACATATCGGAAAATTCAAAGGTAGCATCCAAAAATAGGAGAAAACCTATGACCTTTATCTCAATGGGTCTGGCTTACCTCACTCAGAATGACTGTTTTCAGCTCCATCCATCTACCTGCAAATTTCATTTTTCTTAATAAGTAAATAATACTCCATTGTATAAATATATCACACTTGCCTTACCTGTTCATCATTTGATGGACAGCTAGTCTGTTTCAATTTCCTGAATATGGTGACTGGAGCAGCAATGAACATGGATGAGCATACCCATGGTGGTACGGCTGGATCATATGGTAAATCTATGACTAACTTTTTGAGAAACCTCCACACTGATTTCCATAGTGGCTACACCAGTTTGCACTACCCACCTGGGGTGACTAAATATTCCCCTCCCCCCACATTTATTTATTCATTTACTTATTCATCTTAGCCATTCTGACTGGGATAAGATGAAATCTTAAAATAGTTTTAATTTGCATTTCCCTGATATCTAAGGGCACTGAACATTTTTAAAAAATGTTTCTTGGCCATTTATGTTTCATCTTTTTGAGAACTCTGTTTAGTTCCATGCCCTACATTTTGATTGGTTTGTTTGTTTTGATGTTAAGTTTTTTTCTTTGTATATCTAGATACTAACCTTCTGTCAGATGTATAAATAACTGATGAAGATTTTTTTCCCCTTCTGAAGACTGCAGCTTTACTCAAGTGATGGTGTCCTCTGCTGTACAGATATGTTTTAGTTTTGTGAGGTCCTATTTGTCATTTGCTGGTCTTCAGCCTGCGCTGTCAGGGTCCTGTTAAAAATGTCCTTTCCTGGGCCAATGCACTCAAGTGTGTCCCCTACTTTCTCATCTACCCAACTATTGCTAATGCCGTTGGCTCTCCTCCAGAACTTGATGTAAGACCTTATGGCTGAAGACATCCTGTATTTGACCCACAAATGTGGAACTAGGAAGCTGGTATTCACCTGGAAGCTCCATCCCTACTGATTGACTTTCAAAGTGCTAGAAGGTCCGTGGAGGAGAAAGACCATCACAGGCTTTACCTGTGAACCTTGCCAGCTGCAATCATGACTGGACTGGCAAACCAAGCCCACTGGCCCAGTAGTAACCAACCACCCTTCTGATTGAATTTCAGTCCCTCTCCACAAGATAAACCCCCGTACTTGGCACCATTGTTGAGCTATACAGATCATAGACCATAGGAAAGAATGTACTGCTATTCTTCTAAACAGACATAGAATTAAACCAAATCCTAACGACTTATCATCATACCCATAGATCATGCATCTCTCAGTCCTCATCAGAGAAGCTTCTATTCTCAATATATGGTAATTAATACAAAGACCCACATCTGTACTCGCCCCATCTCCCAAGGCTTAGGGGTCATTGTGGAAGAGGGAGCAGAAAGGCTGTAAGAGCCAGAGGCAGGGAATCTACAAGGAAACAGTGTCCTCTGAATGCCCCAGGCCAGCTGCACATATGAAGTCACAATAGTTATGGCAGCATGCACAGGCCCTGTGCATGCTCAAGCCACACCAAGTCCACTATGTAGAGCAGAGGTCGACAGGAAGTCCCACCCTCAGCCGAGGAACTGTTGGTAATTGGTAGCTGCAGGGCGAGGGAGAGGCAGCTTTCTTTAAGAATTTTGCCCCTAGGGTTAGTGAGATGGTTTAGTTAATCTCTATAGGAGCCATCTATGCAGGGGATACAAATATCCAGGGGGCAGAAAGCTATGGGGCACATTTTTTGCACACTCCGACACCCATGTTCAGACACCTAGGAAGGCTTTGCCATTTCCTGGGGCACGGTGGGGTGGGGCAAGGCAGGAAAGCTTTGCCATTTTCCCATGGGTCTGAGGTTAGGGTCCTTGACGGGTGCTTGGGAGGGGAGTGGGCATGCTCTGATTAGGTGATATGCACACCAGAAGAGCTGATGCATAAAAAGCCCGCCTCCTGTTTAGTTAGCACTTCTCTCCCTTTGTCCTGACGTCCTTACTCCCTTATCTGTGATTCTGAATAAATGACCTGCAGCCAAGTCTGTATCTGAGAATTCATTGTCAGGAAACCCAAATTAGGACAGATATAAACACACATTTCACAGAAGGAAAATAGGAAAGACCAGCAAGCTGAGGCTCAACTTGAGTGCTCAGATAAATTAAAACTACAGAGGGAAGCACCATTTTACCTCAAAGTCTGGCAAAAAAAAAATAAATAAAAAAATAAAAGTGTAATTTTGTTTGAGACAGCGTCTCACAAAGTCAGCCTGGCCTTGGACTTGCTCTGACCTCCAACTTGGGATCCTTCTGCTTGCACCTCCAGTGCTGGTTAGGGCTGTGACAGCTAATCTTGGTGGTTGACTTGATGACATCTAGAATCAACTAAAACCCAAAAAGCTGGGACTCTGGTGCTAGATTGGAACTGTTGAGACATCCAGTCTCATGGAATGAACTACCAGACTCTTGGCCTTTCCGCTGTGAGGCAGCCATTGCGGGGCTACCGGAACTACAACCTGTAAGGCACTCTAATCAATCCTATCGGCTCTGTCCCTTCTGGAGCCGTGACTAACACACAGGCATACTCCAACAGGTTCATGTAGTGTTAGGGACTGAACCCAGGGCTTCTCGTATACTAGGGGAACACTTTACCAACTGAGTGGTTAGACTAGAACCCCAGACTAGAGCTGTGGTTCTGAAGGACATGTCACAGAGAGCAGTGGGCTGACATCTGAATACAGCCTCCAGCCTCAGCAGGCCACACTCACTCTCCACACCCAGCCCACCCGCCAGCCTGTCAAACTGCTCTTCTGAGCTTCTGATGTTTCCCAACACTTGCCCAGCTCTCCACTCCCCTTCCATCTTCTTCTTTTGTACTTCTCTTTCTATAGCCTCCTTTACAGCAAAATTCCTCCAATGAATTATCTATATTTTGTCTTCTTGTTGGACCCATCAGCATCGACTGACATCGTTAATGGTTTCTTCTTTCTTGAAGCCCCTGGAAAGCTCCTGTGGCTCTTGCTGGAGTCTTCCCACATGGTTCCCGGTCTTCATTCTGCTGCTTACTCAGTCTTTCCAGATGCCTCATGTTGCTTTGTCTGAGGTCCCCAGCACCTCCGCCATATTCCATGGCTGCCCACCTGCAACAGCGCCACTGCCCTGGCTTCCTGTCTGGATGCTCCCTTCCTCCTATTCTTCCAGAAGCTTCTCTCTCCTAGGCCACTGGAGGGATCATTAAAACAATAACCAAGGCTCTAAGTCAGATCTTGTTCTTTTCCTCAAAGTCCTTCTCATTTCACTCAAAACAGAACGTGAAGTTTTCACACTGTGGAAGAAATCCTGTCGGATTGGCTCCACCCACTTTCAATGATCTGTTTTCCTCCTCTGTCCCCTCATTCGACTCTCATCTCCTCACTGCTATTCCCGGAACTGTCCTGTGTTTCCCATCTCAGAGCTCAGCATAGTCATACCTGCAATGTTCCTTTGGTAGCTATCCACATGGCTACTCTCCCTCTACTGGGTCTCTGTGCAAATGTCACTCCATTCTCAGACGGCTCTTGCTGACCTCCTGGTCTAAACAGCACCCTCACCCCTCTCTGCCCTTATCTTGACTTATTTTCTCCTTTGCTTTATACATAGCATTATATATTTATAGCCTACTCTCTTCCGCCACTAAAACAGAAGGAGGCTGTATCTATTTTTGATCATACTGTATTTCCATCCTCATCATATTTAGCATAGAATAGGTGCCTGATTAATCTATGCCAAATAAAGGAAAGATAGGTGCACAGATGGAAAACTAAGCAAAAAAGAATTCTCAGAATTTCTCATGATGATGAAGTACTTGCAGCAATATTAATGAGCTGGGGGATGTCAGTCTATATGCTGTGAATATGTGTTGCTGTGATTGGTTGATACATAAAGCTGCACTGGCCTATGGCAAGGCAGCTTAGAGGCAAGCAGGAAATCCAAGCAGATATACAGAGAGAAGAAAGGAGAGGAGAGGGAGACACCAGCCACCACCCATGGAGCAACAAGATGCCAGCAGACCGGTAATGCCACAACCACGTGGCAACTTATGGATGAACAGAAATGGGTTAAGTTATAAGAGCTAGCTATCAAGAAGCCTGCCATAGGCCATACAGTTTGTAAATAATATTAAGCCTCTGAATGATTATTTTATAAGTGGCCAAGGGACTGCAGGGCAGGGTGGGACTAGAGAAACCTTCTGGCTACATTAATGTCCTTCAGTGAGGTACTGGAAAAATAAAATACTTCATTCAATTATCTTAAGAAATAAACTAAATTCATGTGTCCAACTATCAGTATGGGTAGATCTTAAGAATACAAGTTCAGGGGAGAAGTAACAAGAGATTGGAAATGGAGGATAAAGAGAAGAACATCCAAGTAAAATAGAAAAATAATAAGATACAGTCGGATTACATTTAGGCCCCTCCAAAAGAGGTTGAAGCAGTAGGAGGAGGGATAAGCTAGAAAAACAAAATCTCTCCATTATGATGCCCAGAGGGCAGAGTGCTGTGGACAACCTACGGAATTAAGACTCAGCTCCAACATCAATAGTGTTAGCAATTCTGACGTCTGTTCCTTTACCCAAAATAACTTTCCCAAGAGCCTTCATGTCCTGCTTTGTTCACATCTCACAGGGAGCTGGTGCCATAGCTTTCAATATTACCCTGGTTCTACCAGCGAAAGAAATAAAACGAGGGAGGGTGGGTGACTGTATTAGCCACAACGCCGCCAAAGTGGAAGCTGAGATCTGGTTCCGGAATCCCCTTTCACCAGTTCACCAGCCATCTCTGGGTGAGCAGTCGGGCCACTCAAGGCAGCACTTCTAATGACAGGAGGGTTAGCAGAGCGTATGTAGAGTGGCTGCAGGTGGCACATTGGAGACCATGGTCCCTGAGAAGGAAACAGGGCAACACCTGTGTTGGTGGACAGAGAAATTACTCTTCCTGCCAGGGAAAGAGGACAGGAGTCAATCAGTGAGGTGGGACCAAGGGGCTTGGCTGGCTGGGCAGGACATACATATGTATTTGGGCCCTGCTGCGTCAGGGACCGGGTGACTCTGGGGACGCTATGACGGACTTAGGTTATTAATAGTCTGTAGACTACCACGAAGGAAAGTATAGAGACCAAACCTAAAACTAAAGCTCTAAGAGGAAGAGACCCAGGGATGGAGCCCAGGACCTTGAACATGTCAGGCAAGTGTTCTCCCCGAGCTACACTCTACCCACTGTGATTGTAGCGCCTTTTATTTGACTAAACAAGTGGTATGCATGCTAGCCTTAATACCATTGAAAAATTAATTTTGAAAAAAAATTTAGAATCCCTTCATAACCAAAGAAGTAGATTATTTGACTTTAAAAATGAATTTTAAGGAAGCACACAGGAGATGTCTCAACAGTCAGCAAATTCATGGCTGCAGGCAGAACTATTTGGTTCTGTGATCCTCAATTACACAGAAACGCTAGTCCGTGTTTGTGAATAAGGGAGTGATGTCTTCACGTAGGTTTTAGAAATCATAATGAATAGAAATTTGAACTGAAAGATCAAAGGTGCAAATCCAGAAATTCCTTCCCAGACAGAAGTTACCCAAGGTCATTCTCTGAATATGAATCATACTGTACTTACCTTAGTTACCTGAATCCCTTAGCTATCCTTTTATTCATAAAATGTAGTTGCAGTACTACGAAAATAACCAAAGTGTCTGATACACAGGCATCTGTTTTCTGTTGTTTGTTTGTTTGATGAGAATGCTATGGAACAGGTCTTCCTAGAGAGTGGAGCACAAATGCCCCACTGGTCCTGGGAATCCTAGGCTCCCGGCTACACCTTGTCTCCCTTGGATATTCCATAATTGTCCCTTGGCTTTTCTGTGCCACCACGCCTATGCTCTGCCTAGCACATTCAGAAGGAGCTCTCAAAAAGGGCCTTTGATTGACTCACCCACCTGCCTTAATATTCTGCACTTGCCCGCTGCTCCCTACCACTGCCCACAGAGCCTGGAAGACCTACCCGCTGCCTCCCATGACCTCTTCCTTACATAATGCTTCCCCATCTCTGCACCCGGCCACAGAAAGCAAGGAATTCATTTATGACCACAAGGCCTTTGCACGTGCTGCATCATCTTCTTCCAGTGACAGGACAGCTACCTCCATCCCTCCTGATAATGATGCTTGCCTTTAGTTAAAGGTCTCTCCATATGTATGGCACTGACATTCCAGTAAGTTTAAGTGGATATAAAAAGTTCCTTCTTTATGCATTGGTATTCTAGCGAGTAAGTCGCGGTAGTGTGTAAATGCGCAGCAATACACAGGCCTATGTCCTAGGGAGAGCAGAAAGGCAGGGAAGGAGAGTCACCACGGTGTAGACGTGGGTGAGGAAGGGTCCCGGCAGAGAGCGGAGGTGGCATGGATACTTCGGGCAGGTGAACAGGGAGGATCTCCCAGCTAAAGGGGCATTTGAGCGCAGCTGGAAGGGAGAAGAAGTCAAGGATTTAATAAGGCAAAGCCCAGCAGACAAAGTGAGAAAATGCCCCCAAAGCCCTGGCACAAACTGTTCTTTACAGTTCCTAGAAGAGCAAGAGAGCAGATCTAGAGCAGGGTGAGCCGGGGGTGGCCGTGGGGAGCCGAGGTCTGAGTGGGGAAGGGGGCACGTACGAGGCCCGGAGCTGTGCAAAGCACTTCCCTCCCAGGGAGGAAAGGGTCACGCGTGGATCTGAGTGGGTGAGAGCCAGGATTCAATGTGTGTTTTGAAGAAGAATTTGGGCTGTTCTATAATTCATAGCCAATAGTGGCCTCTGGGAGACAGCAGGAGCCCAAAGCCCACATGGTAAGGGATGACGGTTGTGGAGAGTGACGGGATTCCGGGTTGGCCTTGAGGGCAGGGCAGGCAGGCTTCTCAGTGCCCCCAAGCCTGGCTCAGTGCCCCTGCCTCAGATCTCCTTGAGCTTCTGTGAATGCTTTTGAGACAAGAAGAGAAGTTGCAGCCATCAATGGTCACCCAGGGAGAGATTAGACTGTCCAGGACAAGGAGGCTCCAGACTCCAGTCCTGCCGGAGGGGCCAGGACAGGCTGGGGACCCCGGAGACACAAAGAAAGCAAACAGAGTCACCTGCTGGGGTTGCCCAAGTTAATGAGTGACTGAGGAGGTAGGAGGAACCCTTCCCAGCTGGACCCTGAGCCACACTTGTGCCCTGTGCCACTGAGCCAGGCCCAGAGAAGGGTCACAGTCATGGACCCTTCGTGTTGGGCTCTCAAAATGGGTGAGACCTCGGCCTGGGGCAAGACCTGAGCAGTCTATGAGGGCCCTGAGCGTGAGGCAGGACCCGGAAGCAGCACGTGGCCTTACCTGTGTCTGCAGTACCACAGAACATTCCATGCCTCTGTTCTGTCTTCTGCTGCTCTGCGGCTACTGAGCACTTGAAATGTGGCTCTGCAGCCAAGAAAAGGATTTTTTTTTTCTTTTTGAAACTTTGAATGGACTTAAATGTGAAAACCCTGTGTAGCTAGTGGTTGTCTAAACTGAGATGGGCACAGGAGCAGGAGATTTAGGCCCCAAATTCCCTGACCTGTACAGCAGGGAAGCTGTGAGTGGTTTATGGTTCCGGGAAGTTCCTGGATGTCACCAAGAGGTCCAGTCATGGGAGTCGGTGTGGGAAGGTGGAGACTCCGGCCAGCTGTCCACTCACCAATGCCTTCGCCCGGTTTAGACCTGTGTTCCCAGTGCCTTAACAGAGCTGCTGAGAAATAAAAGCCGTCAGTGGTAGCTGAATAAATACTACCCCACAAACGGACAAACAGACAAAACGTGGGGTTTTGTTAGCAAAGCAGGGGCTTTCACTAACAGTGTCCATGGATGCGAGAGTGTCGGCTAGATTGACAGGCTCACCATCAGCACTCGGGACCACGAGGGACCGGTTTCCTTGTTTTGTTCTGAAACAGGGTCTCTCGTGTGCTGCTGCAGACTGACCTCATGGATAACCTTGAACTTCTGATCCTTCTGCCTCTACCTCTGGGATTTCAGCCTTCATGTGTACACTCTCCAACACCCCCAAGACCCTCTCTATTACACTTAAAGGCCCTTCTGCCTACATCTCCAAACCTCAATACTTCTGAAGCCTCAGACCTGTTATTCAATCCCTTATCCAAGTCATTTTTACACCCCACTTCTTCACCCTGCAATACCCCCATATTGGCAGTCAAAACCCAAAACAAAATACTAACAAAACCTTCTACCTAGTCCAAGACCTTCACTCCATTAATACTGCCCTTGTCCCTCTTCATCCTGTGGTCCCTTCCCGACCCTGCACACTTAGCTGGCCTTCCCCCTCTCCCTCCACCGTCCCTTTCTACACCAACTCCAAGACCCTGGTGCAGACCATGCCCCACTGTTTTCCAAGAGCCTCCCCAATCATCTGTGTTCCTAAAGCATCTCAATTTCAAAACCCACCTGGACACTGCCCACTCACCCCCCCACCACCCACCCCCCCCCCCCCCCCCCCCGCCACACACACACAAAACCTATTCTAATGTGACAAAAGCCTCTCCAATTGTATTCTTCCCAACAGACCCTGCTTTCAGGTGACAGCTGTTCCCAAATTAACCTTATATTTGATAGAATTCCTAGCCACTCCCCCATGACTGCACAGGCACTGGCAAGACATTCAGTTATCTCAGGGCCTTACGTCCTACGTGCGTAATCTGTGCGCTGCGTGATCACGTAGTCGTGGTGTAGCTACGTAAGCCCATTTGCGCATGTGCAGGGGGATCTATAAAATCGGGTCACATGTACCCCTCCCCTTTTTCCTGCACAATCATTCCCACAGGCCTGTCACACCCCTTCTGTTCCCTTCCCTCAATAAACTCATAGTGGGCTTTGCTGTACCTGGTGACTTTTCTGAATGGCAAGCAGTGCCATTTAAGGAATAAACAGCGCCGCTTAATAAATAACAATATTACCAGTCTAAATTTTCCTGACTCCTCTCAGGAACTCTCAGACTGCAAATAAGCACTCCTGCCAACCAGCAGCCTGTTTCCCCACCTGTCTGTTCCTGAGGGTGGGATCTCTCCCCATTTCCCTGGTTCTCTCCCCCTTCCCCCGATCTTGGGACTCTTCTCACCAACTGCCAGGGCCATGGGCCTGAAAGTTTCAAATGCACATCCACGATAATTATTTTTTCTTAAACTCCTTAACTTTACCTCTGTCTGGAGTTGATCTCTTCTAGCAAATTTCAAATCAACTACAAACTGCTCCAGCAGCTCCCCAGCCCAGCTGTCTCCTCGGCATCTACATCCTGGTCCAGCTCCACAGATGGTACTTCCCGAGCCTTGGATGGCCCCTCAGAACCGGGACATTGAATGAGAATGAGACAGCCTGCTCTTTCTGGCTTTGACCAACATTCCAGCTTCCTCGGGTCCCTAATTATGATGCCTCAATGTCAACAGAAAGCAGCCAGAGAGAACAACACCCATTTACCCAATGCCTAACCCCAATCATAAAACAAAAAGGTGGGAATGAAGAACTCCAGTAGGCCTGAGCATGGCAAACCTGGCTCTGGCAGGCCTTGCCCTTGTCCCGAACCCCTCTGCCTTCCTAACTGTTCACATACATTCCTAAAGCTGACCACCAAGGTCTATTCCCTTATGCGGCCACTTCTTCCCCATGAGGTTGGCCACCAAGGTCCAGCTATTATAGTATTGAAGTCCAGCAATCAAAAGTCCCCTTTGGCTCACCTAATTAACATGTCCAGTTGAAATTAAACAACCCATCCTAACACGGGGGTTCCCTTTTCCCATTATAAACCCCCATTTGCCTCCTGGCCACATCTGTCTCCCCCATCCAGAGGCAGTCCTTTGTCCCTCTTTGGACCAATACCCCTTCCCCCTCTTCCTTGTTCCCTTCCCCTTCTCCCTTCCCCTCTATTTCCTGCCCTTTGTCCCTCTGGGGCAAATAAATCTCCTTTGCCTGAGAACTTGGTCATGGGTGTCTTGTGCCAGTTCCGGGCCTTTCAGATGGGCCCTCCATATCTGGATTGTGGTTCATGCCGAATGCAGCCATCACACTCACCGCGGCAAGAGGCCCAGGAACCTCACCCCACCCCAGCTCATTAAGCACGCAGGGGCCCTCACTGCTCAACCAGACCTGCGTGCTGAGTAGCACATGGTGAGGAACTAGTCCCTGGGTTTGAGAGTCCTCCCCATCTCTGGCTACTTAGGGCTGTGACCTTGGGCAATAAATACCACCTCTCTATGGGTCAGCTTCTGGGTGAAAGGGGGCTGATAATGGCACCGACTCAAATTAATTGAATTTAAAGAACTATTTGAAGCACTTTGTTTAAATGTCTGCTTAGTATTCAGTCCACAGCAGTGCCCAGCACTGTCACTTTAGGAAGTGTGAGCTTTCATTACCGGGTCTTATGTGAGGACGGGCATTAGAGGTGTAATCAAGAACCACAGAGTCCAGTCATTAAAATGCGGACACTCACGCAGGGCGGGAAGTGTGAATACTAGGAATTTAAGCTGTTTAACCTCCAGCACTTGGTCAAACAGGGAGATTGGACTAAGGTTTACAAGAGGGTTCCCTGAGGGGTTAATAGGTGTCCTTAAGTAAATTTGGGAAACCTGGGGTCAAGTTAAGTGGATTGCTGCTGTCTGCCCCCCACACCCTGCTGTCCTCAGAGCTTCCTGTTAATGTGCATTGTAAACCTCCCTTCTAGAGTGGATGCTGTCTGGACCTGAGGGCCTTGCAGGGGAGCAGAGCACAGGTCTGTCTTCCAGCTGGATGCGGTTCAGATCCCCAACCCAGCCCATTCGGAGCCCTTCAAGGTATCCTGAGGTCGCAGTGGGGTTCGTTCCTAACGGGGCAAGGTACTTCCACTCCCTGGGTAGAGGCTTGAAAACTCGTGCTGGGGCTGCAGCTGGGACTGTTCTCTTTGCCTATCTGGAGCCAGCTGGTGAGATGTTTGTCCTCATGTGACCCATCTGGGTGCTGCCTGACCCTGGAGTTTTCAAAATTCCCCAGTGTTAGAACCACTAACCACTGGGCTGGGAGAAACCACTGACTGGGACCCATGACAACCTGGGTCCTGGAGTGCATGTGGGGGATAAAGGAGGAGGAGACACCAGCACAGACAGGAGAAGGGACGCTTTGTGAGACTGAGAAGTTGCAGAACGGGAACCGAGGACAGGGTGACCATGGTGACTGGAGCTACACACAGTGTGTCCTTCCCTGAGCACCAAATCAAATACGAAACAAAATGGGGAGCTCAAAAACAAAGCAAGATTCTTGGTAGGAATTGAAGAAAGCAGAACCTAGGAGGTGGGTGAACCACGCAACATCAGGGTAGGGTCCCTCCAAGGAGATTTCCAGAGGCCCAGCTCCAAGAGTCCGAGAGTGACGGCTAAACGGACTGTCTCCTGAAGGATCTCGTCTCAGTTTGGCTCGGTTGGTGCCATTGTGTGTCCTGTTTCCTTCCACTGCAGCAAACTTTATGGTCTGTGACATCATCCCTCACAAAACCTGAGACTATTGGACCCAGTGGGAAAGGAAGGAAGCCAGAAGCCACCGTACTTGGAGGGCTTGCTTCCTGGTGGCAAGAGCGTGGCAGAAGGCAACCGGACATCCGGCAGGGCAGCTTTCTTCTTTTCCAGACAGTGTGGCCCCAAGGGAGCCGCAGGTCTCAAGGCCAAAGAGACCACGTCCTCACTGCATGAGCGGCAGGCATTGCTTGTCGATCCCTGGGCAGTTTAGCTGGGCTCACCATGCTTCTCAGGACAGAGCTGCGGAGTTAGAAGGCCAGAGGCTGAGACTCGTGCCGAGCAGCAGTGTGCCTGGCAACAAGTGCTATCTATTTTTCTATTTTCAGGTCTTATATTGTTATAGTAGAAGGTTTAAATTTATGTGTGGAGACTATGAGAGGCATCAATATAAAAACACAATATACGTTATTTATTCATCTGTCCATTTATTTTTACACCCGTTTATTCAATCATCATGACACTGAAATCTATGCCCAGCATCGTGGTAAACACGGGAATGACTAGATTGGCCATGACCCTTACACATTAATCAAACAGCTAAGCAAACAGGAATAAAACACATGCATGTCAAATGTAGAGAACACTACTGGGGTTTAGGAGATTAATAATTAACATTCGCCCCATCTCACATCCCCAGCAGTTGCCTCGGTTTAAAAATAGCTGAGAGACGGGCACAGGAATCAAGAAGACAGGGACAAACATATCACTTCCATGACTGACAAGAATGTACATAGGGACGGTCCCCGAGCTGCAAAGCTCAGGCTGTGAGTGGGGCAGACAACGGTAAAACAGCAACTTTTTAGGAGGGCTCTTTCCAAACCCAGGGGAGACAAGGGGGTGGCTCCCCTCCACTAAGGGTGAAGCACGAGTTCTGGAATGTTCTACCTGTGCTGGCAGCCTGTGGGATGGAGACTGGGCATGTGCCCTTGCTGTCCAGGCAAGCTCAGAGAGAGATTAGCGACAACTGGCTTAGACTCCAGGTGCATGAGACACTCGACCCCCAAGCAGCTCTGCTCCTTGCGGGTTTTGGGGTCAAGAAAGTGAGGTTTTTTTCCCCAAGCAGGGGACACAGTGTTGAAGCTTACTGCGACAGCTGTGGAGACGAGAGGCTGACAAGACAGTTGAATTACAAAACCCAGTCAACGAACAGGATGCTCAGTCAAGTTTGCAAGTTCACGTTTAACTGCATATCCATGTCTTACTGAAAACTATAGGTGGGGAGCTAAGCGTGGTGGCACACGCCTTTAATACCCACATTTGGGAGGTAGAGGCAGGCAGATACCCCGAGTTGGAGGCCAGCCTGGTCAATTAGGATGCCGTCACAGGAACTGGTGACCTGCAGATGGAGAAATGAGGCAGACTCCAGTCCTGCTTAGAGGTAGTCCCTTGAACAACAATGTGGTGAGTATGGAAGCGTCTAGGGCCAAGGGCGGCTGGGACTGAGTGAGTCACTGGGTGGTGCCAGTGCCACCAATGTCAGAAAGGGAGAATGAAATCAGCCTTGGCATTGCATTTTGCTGCTGTCCTGGTATGACGTCATGTTAGCTCCAACATGCCTGCTTATCAACTGACTTTAATAGAGTCTGCTATTGAAATGGAGACAGGGGCCTTGTGTGCTGCCAGACAACAGTGTCCACAGCATGTGGCTCACAGTCCTAGTCTTGCTGTGTCTCATATGGCATCGCGGGTGACTGAGAAAACTATGAAAAGGCAGACCGTGCAAGTTCGTCCAGAGGTGGGGGAGCACCATTCTGATTATGTGACCCTGGACAAATCCCCTAACTTTTGGATTGAATTGTGTAATGAATATTATGGTGATATTTTATTTGTACTGAAATGTGATTTTATTTGTATGTTAATAAATAAAGTTGCCTGGGGGTCAGAGCTAATAGCAAGCCCTAGCAGAAGCTGGGTGGTGGTGGTGCACACCTTTAATCCCAGCTCTTGGGAGGCAGAGCCAGGGGGATCTCTGTGTGTTCAAGGATACAGCCAACATGGAGACACACACCTTTAATCTCAATACCAACCATAGAAGACCTGGAGGTCTGTACAGACGGGCAGTGACGAGGAGGTCATGTGGTTGGGTTTACAACCAATGAGAAGGCAGAACAGAAAGTCTTTATAAAGACAAACACACAGGAAGTAGGTCTCTTTTGGAGAGGTAGGGCAACAGCTACAGTGAAGGGTAAGGTTTTAGCTCTTAGCTATTGCTCTGACCGCTTGGCTTTCATTTTTGCATTGGTTCTGTGTTTCTTATTGAATAAGACGGTTGGTTACATCTACAGAATATAATCTGCCATCTCATATGGCTGGTGCAAACTTCCAGTGAATTACAAATATGGGAAATATTTTAGTAATATTTAGGAATTATTGAGGACTGAGTGTGTGTGTGTGTGTGTGTGTGTGTGTGTGTGTGTGTGTGTGTGTATGTGTGTGTGTAACAGCAGTGTCTCTTTCCTCTCCTCGTGATCAACTCTGTAAGAACACAAATGTGTTGGGTCCTTCCCACTCTGTCCTGGAGACACTGACATGGAGCAGACAGCAGCGTGTCCCTGTCTGTCCAGTTGTCCATCCACTGGCGCACACATGCTGTGGCCCTTTCCCATATGCATCTGGTCCTTGTGAGCAGCTGCTGTCTCCTCAGGCTACCTGGCCTTTTCCCCGTCACTCTGAGGCCAGCAGCAATATGGGAATCCACCCCCACGTCCTTCCTGGGCTACTCTTGGAGGTGATACTCAAAGACACTGTGCTGGGACAGCCAGCCCAGGATGCACCCTTTGAGGTGAGTGTGGCTTTTCTGGAAGGTGGGAAAACCAGGTGCCTGTAGCTTTTCCTACATCCACATGTTAAGGCTGAAACCCCCAATGGGATATTATTTGAAGGTAGTTGAAGAGGTAACAGGGCAGGGCTCTGAGATCTCATAGTGGGACTAATAGCCTGATTAAAACAAGAGATCAAAAGTTAAAATATATTTTCAGTTGTGAACCTACCCTTTAATAGCTGAACTACATGTCTAGCCCTATACCTAACCAAGAAACTGTTTGCAGTTGATACCCACTGGCAAAGGAAATTCAGTTTTCTCCAATGGAGTGTCAGTGGGTGTATCAGCTTCAGGGCAGACCCCATGTCCAGCAGCAGTTGGCCAACACAAAACAAACTCAGGTTTTTTGTGGGCTTTTTAAAACTTATTTTGGCAAGCCGGGCGGTGGTGGCGCACACCTTTAATCCCAGCACTTGGGAGGCAGAGGCAGGCGGATCTCTGTGAGTTCGAGGCCAGCCTGGACTACCAAGCGAGTTCCAGGAAAGGCACAAAGCTACACAGAGAAACCCTGTCTTGAAAAACCAAAAAAAAAAAAAAAAAAAAAAATTTATTTTGGCTTTTTTTGTTTGTTTATTTTATTGTTTTATTGTATTATTTGTTTGTTTTGATTGTCATCTTTTGTGGGTTTTTTGTTTTGTTTTTTAGAGAGAGAGAGAGCATAAAATTGGGTGGGTAGAGAGTTGGAGAGGATCTAGAAAGAGTTGGGGTAGGAGAAAATATGATCAAAGTATATTGAATGAAAATAATTTAATTAAAATATAGTAATATAGAGATTGTGCACATTCTACACACACATATACACACACACACAAACCATACCACACACATACTCTATACATTTATAATACACCATACACACACTCTCTACACATTTACATATATAACATGTAAACATATTTACATACCCACCACACTCTACACATGTATATATACCACACACTACACCTGTATATATAAGCCACACATTTATATACACGATGCATATAGTCTACAAATTTACATACACCACAGACACATTCTACACATTTAGATACATATATACTCTATATATCCTATACATATACACTCCACAGAAACACTCTACACACACACACACACACACACACACACACACACACACACACACACACACACAGGAAAGGCCCATAGAGAACAAGGCCCTCTGTAAGCCAGACACAGAACTTGCCAGAAACTCCATGAGCCAAAAGCGTTGTTATGGGAAGCCTGGCAGAGATGACCACTCAGACACAGTTTAAAGCCAACTGAAAATCTTTGTTTCAGCTGGCTGGGACTACTCTCAAGTATTTGGGACCCAAGTATAAGCCTGAGCATTTAAAGCAAGGGGCTTTTAAAGGCAAAACCACATCCTGGTCTCTCACTCCACAGTTGCAGGGGGAGGTTTTACGTAAGCAAGCAGCTTAACAGAAGCTAAGATAAGTCAGCTAGTATATCCTGACCTTGGGTTCCTAAAATAGAGTAATTTTCCATGGGATTCTCCATCAAGGAGATCAAATTCTAGTTAAACCTAAAATGGCCTCAGCAAGAATACCAGACGGAGGAGCCTCTGCACTGTCTTGCCCTGTCACAGCTCAATTTGGATTTCTTCCCAAGAGCTCTAAGAAATAACTAAAATAAATAAATAAATAAATTTCTGCCATTTGAGTCATTTAGTTTACAATATTTCATGTGGTGAACAAGTTGGCTATGCAGGTCCTAGTCTATAATGTGTGTGTGTGTGTGTGTGTGTGTGTGTGTGTGTGTGTGTGTATACATACATACATATACATACATATATATATATACATAATACACACACACACACACACACACATATATATGTAATTAGGCTCTGTAGGTTTCCCCATCATAATCTTGATGCCCCTTGCTCATAGAATCCCTCCTCACTCTCTTCAGCTGGACTCCTGGAGCTTGGACTAGTACTTGGCTGTGGATCTCTGCATCTATTTCCATCAGTTACTGGATTATGATGGGGAAACATACAGAGACAACCAAACCAAGCTAGTGGGAACTCATGAACTTCAGACCAACACCTGTGGAGTCTCCATGGGACTGGACTAGGCCCTCTGCATAAACAGATACTGTTATGGTAGCTTGAGCTGCTTAAGGGGCCCCCTGGCAATATGATCAGGATCCATCCCTGGTGCATGAGCTGGCCTTTTGGAGCCCACTACCTATAGTGGGACACCTTATACCTGGGAGTCATCATAGCCTTGATGCAGGGGGAGGGGCTTGGACCTGCCTCGACTGCATGTACCATGCTCTGCTGACTCCCCATGGGAGGCCTTATATTTTCAGAGGAGGGAATGGGGTGTGGGTTTGGTGGGGTAAGACTGGGGGAGAGCAGGAAGAGGAAAGAGAGTGAGATATGTGATTGGTATGCAAAATGAATAAAAACTTTCTTAATAAATAAATAAATAAAAAGAAAATAAATAAATAAACCACATGATCCTCTCCAAAAAAAAAAAAAAAAAAAAAAAAGTAATTAGGCATAAGCTTGAAAGAATTTTAACACCAAAGCAAAATCCCTAGCTGGTTACTACCTGCCAGCAAGTGTTTAAGTCTTTAAGGTAGGCCAACTCTATCCCATGGTCTTGGAGAAAATTATGTTGCCTTTGCTTTCTTTGCTTTCCTGTTTTCTGCCTCCCAGACATGCAGAAAGGCCAGCCTTGGAAAGGAGATGTCACTAAGGTGTGAGTGTGTGAGGAAGAGGGAGAGCTTGGTTGAGGAAAACCAGGGAAACCGTCCTCTTCAGCAGCTGTCAGTGCTTCAGTGGGGTCGTGTGGACTGTGGGGTGCATGGTGGTCACCTGGGCCTGTCTTCATCAACACCAACCTGACGCAACTGCATTCAGCCAGCCTGTGGAAAACGTGCTTCCCACACTGGATGTGAAGTGATACTGGCAGGCGTTGAGGATGTCTAGTGCCAGAGAGAAGACTCCTGCTCAAAAGGAGCGATGTGTATGCTACAAGGAAGAGTATGGGGGTAAGTTGGCCTCAGGCAGGACTCCGGCCAGGGGCTTCAGTGATGTGTGCGGGGCTCCTAGCCCTTCTGTCTGCGTTTCTCTGCAGTGGTTTCTCTCTCATGTATTTTCTGGCCTGGTCTGGGCTCCCTGAAGTTGGTAGTAAAGTGGGGGTAGTCTGGCTCCAGATCTCCAGGGTGTTACATCAGGAGAGAGAGAGAGAGAGAGAGAGAGAGAGAGAGAGAGAAAGAGAGAGAGAGAGAGAGAGACCCCTCCCTAGCTCTGCATGCGACCTCCCAGAAAAGAATCTAATGATAGCTTGGGTTGCGGGTGTCCTGTTGGACTGATGCGCATGGCCAGAGCAATGGACAATGGGTAACTCTGCAAGGCAAAGCGAGGTCTGTTAAACGAAGATGAAATAAGCAGGCAGGTCAATGCACTTTGGCCGCTTACAGATACAAGCAGGATTTCCCAGGTACGAGGGGCAGAAACACAAGTAGGCCAAAAGCATAAGGCAGAAGAAGAGTTCTATGAAGATGCAAGTTTGGAGGCCCAGCAGAGACAACAGGCATTCCTGCTCTGGGTATGGTTGTAAGCAAGAGCCCTGAGAAGATCTAAGTGAGCTAGGAGTTTTGTCCGGGAGGGGGCTGACCACGCTCCCATTCTGTCTTATGATGTTACCTAAATCAGTTTGGGTATTAGAAATAGAAATTTCCAAATTTGGGCTAGCAGCGGCCGTTCGTCCAACGTACATTGAGGCCAGATTTGCGCTGAAAGATGAAGCAAAGTCTCCAGCTTCAATTCTCCTAACCAGAGTTCTTTTAAGTCAGCCCTCAGCCAAAGGAGTGTCTTTTCTGACAGAACACTTGGAACCCAGGCTAGGCCCAGGACCAACAGGGGTCAATGTCCTGTTGTGTTGAGCGTCCTCTATGTCTAGAATGACCAAATGCACCTGGACATAGGGGGCAGGCCCAACCTATACAGTTCCAGGGCTGAGGAGCCGCAGGGCTAGTGGGAGTTTGTCTGAGCTTTCCGCTGAAAGAGTAATCTCACAGCCAGTGGAAAGTCCTCGGTGCCTTCAGAAAGCTCTGGTGAGCCCCTGGCCCTCACTAGGTGCCTCTGAGTTAGGACCAGCTTTCCCTTGTCCTGGTGTCTTGCTGTGTTGTGTGCGTGTTCTAGTTGAATGCAGTGTGGCCTCCCACCTAGGTCACGATGTGTCAAGGTAATTTAGATGAGAGAGAAAAGGCTGCCTGAGAGAAGTGGGTTATGGAATATTAGTGTAGCTATGTAAAGATGTGTTGCATTGGTTATGTTTCAGAATATTTGTTAAGTAAAGATATGTTGCTGTTTTACCTTGCTTGCCTAAGGCACCTGATTCATTTAGTTAAAAAAAAAAAAAAGCTGAGCAGCCAATAGCTAGGCAGAGGAGTATGGTGATATTTTATTTGTACTGAAAAATGATTTTATTTGTATGTTAATAAATAAAGTTGCCTAGGGGTCAGAGCTAATAGTAAGCCATAGCAGAAGCTGGGCGATGGTGGCTCACACCTTTAATCCCGATCACATGACAGACAGATCTCTGTGTGTTCAAGGATACAGCCAGCTTGGTGACTCATGCCTTTAATCCCAGGAACTGATGGCAGGAAGCAGAAAGGTATTTAAGGTGTGAGGATAAGGAACT